>NW_024571006.1:0-14002 GCF_018345385.1 Vulpes lagopus | reverse complement strand
TCTAAAGTCCCATATGAGAGAGCTAGCTGGACGGCCTAGTACCAAGGCAACTACTTCTAGGAGTTGAGCTCACACTCAGCCCTCACAGTTGCACACTGTCTTGCAGATTGAGGTTTCGAATGTCTGCACCACAGCCGTTTGTCACAAGCTTGTGAGACGCAAGTGGATAAGCAGACCTGGAGGTGTCCTCCAACTGCAGTGGAGTAGTATTCTAGGTACCTCCTAGCTTAGAGTACTGCTACGATTTCAGTGCCCTAAGAACGCAGCTAGTTGAAACCTGGCTTGTAGGCATGC
The DNA here is from genome assembly GCF_018345385.1 of Vulpes lagopus. Lineage (NCBI taxonomy): Eukaryota > Metazoa > Chordata > Mammalia > Carnivora > Canidae > Vulpes > Vulpes lagopus. The sequence continues at coordinate 13,708 of NW_024571006.1, read as the reverse complement.
TCCTTGTGCGAGGTGAGGTCAGGGCAGGACCCTCCCGCATCCTTACTGCCCGTAGACATAGTTCCCAGGATCCTTATGTTAGGCGCTGGAAGAGGTTGTGTGAAGAGCATGTGGAAGTGACAGGATTCTCCTCAGGTGTATCTGATCTCAATGCAGACATTGCAAACGTCCTTGTTCAATGAGAGTGTAGCTCGGTCCTAGCTCCCATCAAAGTGTCTAGCAGACATCTGCCTGCAAAGCATACACACTTCCGAGAGTTGGGCTTATGGACTGTCCCTCCCACATCCTGCCTGCACGTACACCGCGCTCCTAACAGGCCTAGCCCCGATGCGTGCCTGAAGTGTTGTGAGAGGTAAGTGGAAAGTCCCGGCCCACAAGACTAGTGCATCCAAGCTCAACCCAGCGATTTCCTAGTATTTCCTGTGTGAGCCAGGTGCTACATCCTAAGTGCCATACGAGAGAAGCTAGCTGAACGCCTTGTCCGAAAGCAACTTACTTCGGAGAGTTGAGCTCACCCTCAGTCCCTCACAGTTGCACACTGCCTGCAGAAAGAGTTTCCAACATCTGCACCACAGCCGTTTGTCAGAGGCTTGTGAGACGCAAGTGGAATAAGCAGACCTGGAGGGTGTCTCCAGCTGCAGTGGAGTGGTATTCTGGGTACCTCCTGGCTTAGAACACTGTTACGTTCTCAGTGCCTGAGGAACGCAGCTAGTTGAAAGCTGGCTTGTAGGCGTGCTTCCTTGTGCGAGCTGAGTTCAGGGCAGGAGCCTCCCGCATTCTGACTGCCCGTAGACGTAGGTCCCAGCATCCTTATGTTAGGTGCCGAAAGAGGTTGTGTGAAGAGCATGTGGAAGTGACAGGATTCTCCTCAGGTGTATCTGATCTCAATGCAGACGTTGCAAACGTCCTTGTTCAATGAGAGTGTAGCTCGGTCCTAGCTCCCATCAAAGTGTCTAGCAGACATCTGCCTGCAAAGCATACACACTTCCGAGAGTTGGGCTAATGGACTGTCCCTCCCACATCCTGCCTGCACGGTACACCCGCGCTCCTAACAGGCCTAGCCCCGATGCGTGTCTGAAGTGTTGTGAGAGGTAAGTGGAAAGTCCAGGCCCACAAGACTAGTGCATCCAAGCTCAACCAGCGATTTCCTAGTATTTCCTGTGTGAGCCAGGTGCTACATCCTAAGTGCCATACGAGAGAAGCTAGCTGAACGCCTTGTCCGAAACCAACTTACTTCGGAGTGTGGAGCTCACCCTCAGTCCCTCACAGTTGCACACTGCCTGCAGAAAGAGTTTCCAACATCTGCACCACAGCCGTTTGTCAGAGGCTTGTGAGACGCAACTGCAAAAGAAGACCTGGAGGGTGTCTCCAGCTGCAGTGGCGTGGTATTCTGGGTACCTCCTGGCTTAGAACACTGTTACGTTCTCAGTGCCCGAGGAACGCAGCTAGTTGAAAGCTGGCTTGTAGGCGTGCTTCCTTGTGCGAGCTGAGTTCAGGGCAGGACCCTCCCGCATTCTGACTGCCCGTAGACGTAGGTCCCAGCATCCTTATGTTAGGTGCCGGAAGAGGTTGTGTGAAGAGCATGTGGAAGTGACAGGATTCTCCTCAGGTGTATCTGATCTCAATGCAGACATTGAAAACGTCCTTGTTCAATGAGAGTGTAGCTCGGTCCTAGCTCCCATCAAAGTGTCTAGCAGACATCTGCCTGCAAAGCATACACACTTCCGAGAGTTGGGCTTATGGACTGTCCCTCCCACATCCTGCCTGCACGTACACCGCGCTCCTAACAGGCCTAGCACCGATGCGTGCCTGAAGTGTTGTGAGAGGTAAGTGGAAAGTCCCGGCCCACAAGACTAGTGCATCCAAGCTCAACGCAGCGATTTCCTAGTATTTCCTCTGTGAGCCAGGTGCGACATCCTAAGTGCCATACGAGAGAAGCTAGCTGAACGCCTTGTCTGAAACCAACTTACTTCGGAGTGTGGAGCTCACCCTCAGTCCCTCACAGTTGCACACTGCCTGCAGAAAGAGTTTCCAACATCTGCACCACAGCCGTTTGTCAGAGGCTTGTGAGACGCAACTGCAAAAGAAGACCTGGAGGGTGTCTCCAGCTGCAGTGGCGTGGTATTCTGGGTACCTCCTGGCTTAGAACACTGTTACGTTCTCAGTGTGCGAGGAACGCAGCTAGTTGAAAGCTGGCTTGTAGGCGTGCTTCCTTGTGCGAGCTGAGTTCAGGGCAGGAGCCTCCCGCATTCTGACTGCCCATAGACTTAGGTCCCAGCATACTTATGTTAGGTGCCGGAAGAGGTTGTGTGAAGAGCATGTGGAAGTGACAGGATTCTCCTCAAGTGTATCTGATCTCAATGCAGACATTGCAAACGTCCTTGTTCAATGAGAGTGTAGCTCGGTCCTAGCTGCCATCAAAGTGTCCAGCAGACAAATGACTGCAAAGCATACACACTTCTGAGAGTTGGGCTTATGGACTGTCCCTCCCACATCCTGCATGCACGTACACCGCGCTCCTAACAGGCCTATCTCCGATGCGTTCCTGAAGTGTTGTGAGAGGTAAGTGGAAAGTCCCGGCCCACAAGACTAGGGCATCCAAGCTCAAACCATCGATTTCCTAGCATTTCCTGTGTGAGCCAGGTGCTACATCCTAAGTGTCATACGAGAGAAGCTAGCTGAACGCCTTGTCCAGAAGGAACTTACTTCGGAGAGATGAGCTCACCCTCAGTCCCTCACAGTTGCACACTGCCTGCAGAATGAGTTTCCAACATCTGCACCACAGCCGTTTGTCAGAGCCTTGTGAGACGCAAGTGGAATAAGCAGACCTGGAGGGTGTCTCCAGCTGCAGTGGAGTGGTATTCTGGGTACCTCCTGGCTTAGAACACTGTTACGTTCTCAGTGGCTGAGGAACGCAGCTAGTTGAAAGCTGGCTTGTTGGCGTGCTTCCTTGTGTGAGCTGAGTTCAGAGCAGGACCCTCCCGCATTCTGACTGCCCATAGACGTACGTCCCACCATCCTTATGTTAGGTGTCAGAAGAGGTTGTGTGAAGAGCATGTGGAAGTGACAGGATTCTCCTGAAGCGTATCTGATCTCAAAAGAGACATTGCAAACGTCCTGGTTCAATGAGAGTGTAGCTCTGTCCTAGCTTCCATGAAAGTGTGTAGCAGATATCTGCATGCAATGCATACACACTTCCGAGAGTTGAGCATATGGACTGTCCCTCCCACATCCTGCCTGCCAGTACACCGTGCTCCTAACAGGCCTAGCCCCGATGCGTGCCTGAAGTATTTTGAGAGGTAAGTGGAAAGTCCCGGCCCACAAGACTAGTGCATCCAAGCTCAATCTAGCGGTTTCCTAGTAATTCCTTTGTTAGCCAGGTGCTACATCCTAAGTGCCATACGAGAGAAGCTAGCTGAACCCCTTGTCCGAAAGCAACTTACTTCGGAGAGTTGAGCTCACCCTCAGTCCCTCACAGTTGCACACTGCCTGCAGAAAGAGTTTCCAACATCTGCACCACAGCCGTTTGTCAGAGGCTTGTGAGTCGCAAGTGGAATTAGCAGACTGGAGGGTGTCTCCAGCTGCAGTGGAGTGGTATTCAGGGTACCTCCTAGCTTAGAACACTGTTACGTTCTTAGTGCCCGAGAAACGCAGCTAGTTGAAAGCTGGCTTGTAGGCGTGCTTCCTTGTGCGAGCTGAGTTCAGGGCAGGACCCTCCCACATTCTGACTGCCCGTAGACATAGGTGCCAGCATCCTTATGTTAGGTGCCGGAAGAGGTTTTGTGAAGAGCATGTGGAAGTGACAGGATTCTCCTGAAGTGTAACTGATCTCAAAAGAGACATTGCAAACGTCCTTGTTCAATGAGAGTGTGGCTCTGTCCTAGCTCCCATGAAAGTGTGTAGCAGACATCTGCCTGCAAAGCATACACACTTCCGAGAGTTGAGCATATGGACTCTCCCTCCCACATCCTGCCTGCACGTATACGGCGCTCCTAACAGGCCTATTCCCGATGCATGCCTGAAGTGTTGTGAGAGGTAAGTGGAAACTCCCGGCCCACAAGACTAGTGCATCCAAGCTCAATCGAGCGGTATCCGAGTAATTCCTTTGTTAGCCAGGTGCTACATCCTAAGTGCCTTACGAGAGAAGCTAGCTGAACACCTTGTCCACAAGCAACTTACATCGGAGAGTTGAGCTGACCCTCAGTCCCTCACAGTTGCACACTGTCTGCAGAATGTGTTTCGAACATCTGCACCAGTGCCATTTCTCCGAGGTTTGTGAAACGCAAGTGGAATAAGCAGACCTGGAGGGTATCTGCAGCTGCAGTGGAGTGCTATTCTGGGAACCTCCTGGCTTACAATACTGCTACGTTCTCAGTTCCCTCAGAACGCAGCTAGTTGAAAGCTGGTTTGTAGGCATGCCTCCATGTGCGAGCTGAGGTCAGGACAGAACCCGCCGTATTCTGCCTGCCCGTAGACAAAGGTCCCAGCATCCCTATGTTAGGCGCCGGAAGAGGTAGTGTGAAAAGCATGTGAAAGTGACAGGTCTCTGCTCAAGTGAATCTGAGTCCAATACAGACATTGCAATCGTCCTTGATCAATGAGAGTGTAGCTCGGTCCTAGCACCCATCAATAAGTGTCTTCCAGACATCTGCCTGCAAAGCATACACACTTCCGAGAGTTGAGCTTATGGACTGTCCCTCCCACATCCTGCCTGCAGGTACACCGCGCTCCTAAAAGCTCTAGCCCTGAGATGTGCCTGAAGTGTTTTGAGAGATAAGGGGCAAGTCCTGGCCCTCAACACTAGTGCATCCAAGCTCAATCTTGCGTTTTTTTAGTATTTCCTATGTGAGCCAGATGGTACATCCTAAGTGCCATACGAGAGAAGCTAGCTAAACGCCTTGTCCAAAAGCAAATTACTTCGGAGTGTTGAGCTGACCCTCAGTCCCTCACATTTGCACACTGCCTGCAAAAAGAGTTTCCAACATCTGCACCAGTGCCGTTTTTCAGAGGCTTGTGAGACGCAAGTGGAAGAAGCAGACCTGGAGGGTGTCTCCAGCTGCAGTGGGGTGGTATTCTGGGTACTTTGTGGCTTAGAGACCTGCTACGTTCTCAGTGCCCTAGTTTCGCTGCTAGTTGAAAGCTGGCTTGTACGCATGCTTCCTTGTGCGAGCTGAGCTCAGGGCAGGACCCGCCCGCTTCCTGCCTGCCTGTAGACAAAGGTCCCAGCATCCTTATGTTAGGCGCCGGAAGAGGTTATGTGAAAAGCATGTGGAAGTGACAGGACTCTGCTCAAGTGAATCTGAGTCCAATACAGACATTGCAAACGTCCTTGTTCAATGAGAGTGTATCTCGGTCCTAGATCCCATCAAAGTGTGTAGCAGACAATTGCCTGCAAAGCATACACACTTCCGAGAGTTGAGCTTATGGACTATCCCTCCCACATCGCGTCGGCAGGTACACCGCGCTCCTAACAGGCCTAGCCCCGATGCGTGACTGAAGTGTTGTGAGAGGTAAGTGGAAACTCCCGGCCGACAAGACTAGTGCATCCAAGCTCAATCCAGAGAATTCCTAGTATTTCCTGTGTGAGCCAGGTGCTGCATCCTAAGTGCCATATGAGAGAAGGTAGCTGAACACCGTGTCTAAAAGCAACTTACTTCGGAGAGCTGCGCTGACTCTCAGTCCCTCACAGTTGCACACTGCCTGCTGAATGAGTATCGAACATCTGCACCAGAGCCGTTTCTCAGAGGCTTGTGAGACGCAAGTGGAATAAGCAGACCTGGATGGCGTTTCCAGCTGCAGAGGAGTGGTATTCTGGGTACCTTCTGGCTTAGAGTACTGCTACGTTCTCAGTGCCCTAAGAACGCAGCTAGTTGAAAGCTGGCTTGTAGGCATGCCTCCTTGTGCGAGCTGAGGTAAGGGCAGGACCCGAACGCATCCTGCCTGCCCGTAGACCAAGGTCCCAGCATCCTTATGTTAGGCGCCAGGAGAGTTTGTGTGAAAAGCATGTGGAAGTGACAGGACTCTGCTCAAGTGAATCTGAGTCCAATACAGACATTGCAAACGTCCTTGTTCAATGAGAGTGTAGCTCGGTCCTAGCACCCATCAAAAAGTGTCTTCCAGACACCTGCCTGCAAAGCATACACACTTCCGAGAGTTGAGCTTATGGACTGTCCCTGCCACATCCTGCCTGCAGGTACACCGCGCTCCTAACTGGACTAGCCCCGATGCGTGCCTGAAGTGGTGTGAGAGGTAAGTGGAAACTCCCGGCCCACAAGACTAGTGCTTCCAAGCTCAATCCAGCGAATTCCTAGTATTTCCTGGGTGAGCCAGGTGCCGCATCCTAAGTGCCATACGAGAGAAGCTAGCTGAACGCCTTGTCCAAAAGCAACTTACTTCGGAGAGTTGAGCTCACCCTCAGTACCTCACAGTTGCAAACTGCCTGCAGAAAGATTATCCAACGTCTGCACCAGAGACGTTTGTCAGAGGCTTGTCAGACGCAAGTGGAATAAGCAGACCTGAAGGGTGTCTCCAGCTGCATTGCAGTGGTATTCTGAATACCTCCTGGCTTAGAGTACTGCTACATTCTCAGTGCCCTATGAACGCAGTTGGTTGAAAGCTGGCTTGTAGGGGTGCTTCCTTCTGCGAGCTGAGTTCAGGGCAGGACCCTCCCGCATTATGACTGCCCGTAGACATTGGTACCAGCATCCTTATGTTAGCCGCCGGAAGAGGTTCTGGGAAGAGCATGTGGAAGTGACAGTATTCTCCTCAAGTGTATCTGATCTCAATGCAGACATTGCAAACGTCCTTGTTCAATGAGAGTGTAGCTCGGTTCTAGCACCCATCAATAAGTGTCTTCCCGACATCTGCCTGCAAAGCATACACAATTCCGAGAGTTGAGCTTATGGACTGTCCTCCCACAATCCTGCCTGCACGTACACCGCGCTCCTAACAGGCCTAACCCCGATGCGTGCCTGAAGTGTTGTGAGAGGTAAGTGGAAAATTCCGGCCCTGAAGACTAGTGCATCCAAGCTCAATGCAGCGAATTCCTAGTATTTCCTGTGTGAGCCAGGTGCTGCATCCTAAGGGCCATAGGAGAGAAGTTAGCTGAACGCCTTGTCCAAAAGCAACTTCTTTTGGAGAGCTGCGCTGACTCTCAGTCCCTCACAGTTGCACACTGCCTTCAGAATGAGTTTCGAACATCTGCACCAGAGCCGTTTCTCAGAGGCTTGTGAGACGCAAGTGGAATAAGCAGACCTGGATGGTGTTTCCAGCTGCAGTGGAGTGGTATTCTGGGTACCTCTTGGCTTAGAGTACTGCTACATTCTCAGTGCCCTAAGAACGCAGCTAGTTGAAACCTGGCTTGTAGGCATGCTTCCTTGTGCGAGCTGAGGTCAGGGCAGGACCGGCCCGCATCCTGCCAGCCAGTAGACAAAGGTCCCAGCATCCTTATGTTAGACGCCGGAAGAGGTTGTGAAAAGCATGTGGAAGTGACAGGACTCTGCTCAAGTGAATCTGAGTCCAATACAGACATCGCAATCGTCCTTGTTCAATGAGAGTGTAGCTCGGTCCTAGCACCCATCAAAAAGTTTCTTCCAGACATCTGCCTGCAAAGCATACACACATCCCAGAGTTGAGCTTATGGACTGTCCCTCCCACATCCTGCCTGCAGGTACACCGCGTCCCTAACAGGCCTAGCCCCGATGCGTGCCTGAAGTTTTGTGAGAGGTAAGTGGAAAGTCCTGGCCCTCAACACTAGTGCATTCAAGCTCAAACCAGTGAATTCCTAGTATTTCCTGTGTGAGCCAAGTGCTGCATGAAGGAGTGAGAAAAAAGTTGTGTGAAGGAAAGAGCCTAGATTCTAAGGGCACTGTGTAGAATAAGCTTGCCTTCCATACACCTGATCAAAATCTCGTTTGGGATTGGTTTATTTTATTAAGACAACTTCTAACACCATGTCTCAGGAGGTGGTAGCAGTGAAAACTAGGCCTTCTACTCTGTTTGACCTGTGCAGGAGAGTGGTGTCCCACCCCCACCCACCCCACCCCCCCGCCCATGTCACAAGCCCAGTACATCATGGAATCTTACCTTGGCTCAGTATGTATTACGTTGAGAAGACTGAGGAAATAGACTTCAAGAAAGGCCACTCTGCTTAGGCTATTTGATGCTCACTCTGATATGAGCTGATAAAGATTAGGCCTTCAGTTTGGTTATAACACAAATCAGAGAAGGGCAGAAATCACAGTGAATGATAGAATCAAGATTCATAGAAGTCTTGTCATAGCTGGAGCAATGGAAAATTCTAACAAGGGGAAATTTAATAGAGATAAACCAACTCTTCACACATGCCCTCTACGTAGCAGGTGAAGGGTCTTGCCTTAGGTGCAGATTGTTTGAAATGACTTAGGAGATTTAGTTCACAATATGCTGAAGCAATCTCACAGTGACTGTGACATAAACTTGTGAACTGGGGATGCCTGGTGGCTCAGCGGGTTTAGCACCTGCCTTCAGCCCGGGGCATGATCCTGGAGACCCAGGATCGAGTCCCACGTTGGGCTCCCTGCGTGGAGCCTGCTTCTCCCTCTGCCTGTGTCTCTGCCTCTCTCTCTCTCTCTCTCTCTCTCTCTCTCTCTCTCGTCTCTCATGAATAAACAAATAAAATCTTTAAATAAATAAACTTGTGAACTGTAAAATATAAGATGAAGGACAGGGAGAAGGGGGTGGGAGGTTGATGGTATAGCATAATTCTATGGTGGTCAGCCTACCTCTGAAGAATGGAGACAGAAGTTGGAACCATACTGGTGAGCCAAATTTGGAAGACTTGGAATATTTTTTTCTGAAATAAAAAGATACTATATCTTGAAATATTTGAATGGCTGTGATATGAAAGAGATATCAGTAGACTTGCTTTGGGTGGAAGTTAAAGGAGAATAGGCTTTTGCTGACCTGAAAGTAGAACTTTAGAGGTTTAAAAGTTTTATAAGTTTAAAACTCTGAGCCTACTGGTAATGAAATAAGCTAATTCCAGAAGGTATATGCTGCTCATCATTAAGTGTTCAAATAGAATGTAAAGGAAATTCACGCATTAGAAGAGGTGTTGGACGAGATGACTTTTAGGCCTGCTTGTGGCCCTGCAAGTCCATGATTCTTTGATTCAGATATAATTTACTGGGACCTTCATTTAAACAAAATTTCCTTTGCTGCTCCATTATTAGGTGACAGAACTAATTTAATTCAATAAACATTAACTAAAACTTATAGTGTATAACATCTTATACTAAATTTGGGAAGTACAGACACAATCCCTAACTTTTTGGAGCTAAATTTGAGAAACTTACGAGCTGTATCACTGTAGAATAGAATAACTAGTGTGATAGAAGGGAGAAAGGAGGATTAGGGAAAGGAAAAAAGAAAGGCTCACCTAGGAAGGAATATTTGATGGGTTATATGTGAATGAAACCAATGTCAAGAAAACATGTTTGTATTAGAATTGGAAATTTAATTTATAGAGACACACTGGATACAGTGACATTCACCCCATATGCTTCAGCTCTTCTACTTCCATCTCAACTTTGACTCCTTATGACACTAAGGCCCCCAAAAATTCCTCAAGCACTGCGTTCATGAATTAGGTGTTCTGAACAGAGAGATAGATTCCAGAATATTGGCAAACAATACTGGCTTTCTGCTACTTATTAAGGAAACATCAGATTCATTTTGTCCTAGAGTCTCTCAAGCAGTACATTTGACTAGCTGTTGATGAAGACTATTAAGATCTTTCTGTTGGAGAAATATTTCTTTTCTCAGTATTATCTCAAAGTTTCTGGAGAGATGTTTAAAATCTTTTTTCTAGTTTTGCTAGCTGTGAAATCATTGATCATTGTAGGGCATTGAGGAGGTCCGAGCTTGGTGTTTAGAGATCCAGACTTGGAGTATATCCATTCCATAGGAGTCCTCTTCCACTTTCTCAGTTTTGCATAACAGTAACTCTCTCCTTATTCATAATTCAAAAACAGTTATTAGGTGCTTTCTTGTTTCTAGGAATAAATAGCAAGATAAATGGACATAGCCCCTGACTTCTTACAAAGCCAGAGTATTGAAATCTATGTGGTATAGTAGTGAGTGTACATAAAGAGATTAGTACAATAGAGGTAATAAATGGAGTTATAAAGCAATAGGAAAATGAAGGATTATTCGGTAACTTATTTTCTAGCAATTGGGTAACCATTTGGAGAAAAATAAAATGAGATTCACTTTATGATATACTCCAAAAATAATTCTTTCAGAATTGTATAATTATATAATAATTTCTCAGAATGGAGAAAGGCTGCTAATTATTACATGGTTAAATAGATAAAATAATTATAAGAAAATATGGCCACACTTGATCACATAAATGTCAACACTTAAACAAAATTCAAATGGTAAACTTGGAAAGAATGTTTGCAAAAATATTTGCAATGTTTCCAAAATAAAAGATAGGGAAGATGATGCACAACTCTTTAGAATAAAATGAGCAGTGATGAAGGGAGATCACAAAATACACAATAATATCCAAAAATAAAACCTGTCCAATATCATTAACACTGGGAAATGAGGGAGAAAGTGAGTTTGTTATCTCTTATGAAGTCCTTTTGTTTTTGCATTTATTTTCATGGATAGTGCAATGAGTTGTCTCAGAATGGATGAGATTTGCATTTCAATATTATTTTCATGGGAGAAAAATTAATATATATTTCTTGGTGGGTGTTTGGTAGTATTTGTCAAGTCTTAAAATGTTCAAATTCTTGACTAATAATTCACTTCTTAGAATTTATAGAATTAAATGGTTGAGATGTTTATGAATATCTATTTGCACTACAGCAAAGTATAGTAACAAAAAAGCTATAAACAATTTAAATATTCAACAATATAGGAAGTGTATATCAAATGATTTCAAAGTTGTACTAAAATCCTATTTTTAAAAAATATCATCTTTGCTTCCGTAGTGAAATGGCTTCTTCATATTTTTATGAAAGTCTCCTTACTCATTGCCCAATGAATCTCCTTACTCATTGCTCAAAGTTCATTGAACTTATAGCTGATAGCCCAGATAAATGCAATATTCATTCCTTGGTGCATTTCACAAGGATTGATTTCTGGTTTTCTATGTTACTGTTTTATTATTGTGTACAAAGTCATTGTTCTGGGACACCAGAGATATTGCAGTTGAAAAAAAGTTTTGACTTGGTGCAGCTTGCATTTTAGAGGATAAGACATAGTAAACAAATAATTCCAGGTAATCATATATTATGGAAAACAAATCATGACTAATAGGGTAGACAGAGTTTGGAGTTGTGTGATATTTTATATATAGTTTTCAGGGACAGTCTCTGTAAACTGACATTTGAACAGAGACTTGGAATGAATGTGGAAATGGGTCATGCTGATCTCTGAGTGATGAATTGTTTAATAGAAGTGACAGCACTTGCAAAGGTCCTAAGATAATAAGGAACCATGTGGAAACCAATGAAAGCAGAGTGGTATGAAATATGAAATAGTGGTCAAAAATGAGTATTGAGAGAAGTGAGGTGGGGATGAGGGTTGGATCTATAGGACTCTGTAATGCCATGCTAAGAGTTCTGGTGTTTTGGGAGTAGTGGAGTCTGGATTTTTGTTCTATTTTGTTTTTTTGAGTTGTATGGAAAAATCATCAGAGCATTTCACCAGATGAATGACTATAAATGGCCTATGCTTTCAAAGGAACATTCTGACTATTGTCTAGAAAATATTTTAGAAAGAGGCACAACTGGAACTAGGTAAATAATAGATTATTTCAGCAGCTCGGGCAAGACATAATGGTTCCTGGTAAAAGGCCAAAGGTGATGAGAAGTGGTTGAGTTTGGCATTTCTTTTGAGTTTTGCCAAGATTTAGGTAATAAATTAAATTTAAAGTGTGAACATAAACAGATGTCATAGATAATTCTACATGTAGCTTGAACAACTGGATGAGAGGATTGCTTTCATCAAAGTGCACAAGTTGTAAGACTAACATTTAGGATGTTTCAAAGTCAGTTAAGTCTGACTTATCAAGTAGATATCCATAGGGAGATTTTGAGTGGGGATTTGGATACTTAAGTCTGTAGTTAAGGAAGGAGGTCATTTTTGCAAACATATATTTGGAAAGTTGTCTAAAGATATATTAAATATTAAAATTAAATAAATAAAGCCATGAGACTAAGATCACTTGAGGAGTAAGTATAATGAAAAAGTGTATAGTCTAAGCCCCAAGTTAATCCAACATTCAGAGTTTAGATAAATTACAAAGATTCAGAAATGAAATTTTGGTCAGAAACTTGATCAGAGAGGCTGAGGGCTAACCAGATATATGAGATCTCACGTAGTCAAGTGAAGAAGATAGCTCATGACTGAGTGATCAAGTGTCATGGTTGATAGAGATAAAGATTCACGAGTGACTATTGCATTTGACAACATGGCAGTCATCTGAGATTTGATAAAATCAATTAGGGGCAAGGTCTGGAAAAAAGCTCAACTAGAGAGAATGCAAACTGAGAGTACAGGCAGCAAGGAGAAACAACTATTTGGACAACTTTTGATAAATCAGTCAGTCAGTCATAGTGGCTAGAAGGGCATGTGGAAAATTTTTTGTTGTTGTTTTTGTGTGTGTGTGTGTGTGTTTAAATGAATATAAAATAGCATGTTCTATCCTAATGGAGTCATTCAGAAGAGAAAAATTGATGACTCAAAAGAAAGAGGGAGATAATCAAGCTTGGCATATTACCATCTACAATGGCAAAGTCACACTTTTATTTCTCTAAAAGAGGGGATCTTTTGAAAATTTTTGCATTTCATATCTCTAACATTCCAAGCAGAGAAACAGAGGCCCAGAGCTTTTATGCTCTGTCTTACCAATCAAGAATTTCCTGTTGAGATAAGCGCCACAGCAGTATCAACACTCTTAACTGTCTGCCTCTTACTTTAAAAAGTAACCACATCTATCCCTATTTTTACTTTCCATCATCTCTTTTCAGTAGAGTGTCTCTCCTTTTACCGAAGGTAATCCCTTTGTTTTGTGGATATATTCACAAAGGCTAACTCAAATTGTTTTCTATGTTTTTCAACCAAAGTAGCACTGATAAGGACACACTGAAGATATATTTTATAATGGAAGAATGGTTGAATCTAAGCAAATTTCTTACAATGTATTATATGTGCTAGAGATAGTAAAATAATGATATCAAAATATGAAGAAATCATATATGTGCACATCCACCATTTATTTTTTTTAATTTTTTTAATTTATTATTTATGATAGTCACAGAGAGAGAGAGAGAGAGAGAGAGAGGCAGAGATACAGGCAGAGGGAGAAGCAGGCTCCATGCACCGGGAGCCCGACGTGGGACTCGATCCCGGGTCTCCAGGATCGCGCCCTGGGCCAAAGGCAGGCGCCAAACCGCTGCGCCACCCAGGGATCCCACATCCACCATTTAAAACATAAAATCTGGGGGGATTCCTGGGTGGCTCAGTGGTTCAGTGCCTGCCTTTGGCCCAGAGCGTGATCCTGGAGTCACGTGTCAGGCTCCTGGCATGGAGCCTGCTTCTCCCTCTGCTGTCTCTCTCTCTCTCTCTCTCTCTCTCTCTCTCTCTCTCTCTGTCAATCATTAGTAAATAAATAAAATCTTTTAAAAAACAAATTAAATAAAATCTGTGC
>NW_024571005.1:0-14502 GCF_018345385.1 Vulpes lagopus | reverse complement strand
ACACACGGGCCCTCACTGCTGTCTTTTGCTCGCCACCTACAGTCCACCTTCCCGCCACTGTCCCAGGACACACACACCCTGGGATCACAGAGCGCTCCACCCGGTATCAGGAGCACACGGGCGGAGGACCCAGGAGGCTCTGGCGAATGCCGATCTGATGCTCTGATGCTCGGGGTGATGTCTCTCAGCCGGGGGGAGATCGAAGGTTTCTCTGAGATTCCACAAACACAACGACGAGGGGGAAAGCAATGGACTGGACTTCATCAAAATTAAAACCTGATGCCAGCAAGAGTGCCACCACACTCCCCACCCTGAGGGCAAGGATGCCTGAATATCTGAGGGGGGGCCTGGGGGGAGCACCAGGGACTCCGCCACATTCCAGTGCATGTAGAGCAAGCCTGCTCACAGGCCAGGGGGACCCAGCAGGCCCTGATGACCTCCCTCACACATGGTGGGGCGGGGGGTGGGGTGTCATCCCTGTCGGGGTCCATGCATCTAGGACGAGCCGGAAAGGTCATGTATTGGGTCTCCCTGCATAGCACAGGCCTTACAGGGGAGCGGGGGTTCCAGGGAGCTGCCGGTCTCTGACTGCAGCCTCCTTCCCTGGACAGGGCCTTAGGGGGCCGCCCTCACCCCATGGGGCTGTGGAAGGGCTGCAGGAGCTGTTCACGGTCATCTCATTGGGGTCGGGGTGTTTTGGACCCAGCCTGGGAGGCCAGCGCCCCCCCCCAGACCCAAGGCCCCAGAGTGGCCCCCGGGGAGCAGGCATCAGCGGCCACTCACCTGTGACCTGTCGCTGTGTGAGCGCCTCCTCTTTATGCACCGGGTACTGGGGAGAGTGGGAGAGTTGGTGTACTGGGGAGAGTGGGAGTACTGGGGAGAGTGGGGGTACTGGGGAGAGTGGGGGTACTGAGGAGAGTGGGAGTACTGAGCTACTGGGAGAGCAGGAGAGTCCGGTCGCTGTGAGCCAGATCCAGAGCACGAGTGCTTCCGAAGCTCTGCAGACGCACAGTGAGCGCCATGCAGCGATGGAACCCGGGGGTGGCACATTTCCGCCCCACAGTGGGGTTCCCGCATCATGACTGTGGGCAGGCGGGGTCCAATCAGCACTTAGCCCTCTCCCTGAAGGCGGGAGGGGTCCCGGGGGGTAGGGTCCTGTCCCCACGCCAGGCGGGAGGGGGATGCAGGCACCTTCCCACATTCCTCAGTTCCCATCCTTGGGCCCTGCAGGCCCTCCCACCATTCTAGGTAGGACTGGGGGTCACAGATGTCCCCCCGACCCCCAGAGTTCACAGCATGGGGTTGCACTTAACATTCGAGGGCTCTTGCATGGTTCAGTCGGTTCCACGTCGACTCTTAGTTTGGCTCAGGTCAGGATCTTGAGGTTGTGGCGTGGAGCCTCGCGTGGGGCTCGGGCTCCCTTGGGTGAGGAGTCCGCTCAGCTTCCCCCTCTCCCTCTGCCCCTCCCTACTGCACCCTTTCTCAAGTAAAAAATTCTAAAAATTAACATGAAGTCACGTGAGCATCTTTATCCCCTCTGCAGAGGTGCCTTCGTGTGTGTAAGGACCCTGTAAATGCCTTTCACGGACCCACCGGGAGTCCTACCAGAAACCCCTTTTCCTTGATATTTATTGAAGTACATTCAACACACAACGTGACCGTAGTTTCAGGGCTACAACTAGTGACTTGACAATTCTGTGCCTTATTCAGCTCCCCCCACGAGAAGCGGCATCACCGTCTGTCCCCGTACAAAGTTGTCACAACAGTACTGACTCCATTCCTAGGCTGTACTTTCTAAATTTCTGTGACTTATTTTATTTACGATCCAGACGCTTATAGCTGTTACTATCGTTCATCTACATTGCCCATGTCCTACCCACGGCCCCTCTGTCCATCAGTCAGCAGGATCCATCACATTAACCAGAGAAAGGACATGGGGCAGCCCCGGGTGGTTCAGCAGTTTAACGCCTGCCTTCAGCCCAGGGCGTGATCCTGGAGTCCCGGGATCGAGTCCCACGTCGGGTTCCCTACACGGAGCCCCCTTCTCCCTCTGCCCGTGTCTCTGCCTTTCTCTCTCTGCCGCTCTCTCTGTATGTCTCTCAAGGATATATAAATAAAATCTTTAAAAAAAGAAAAAGGAGAGAAAGGACAAAAAGCATATGATCCTCTCAAGAGTTGCAGAAAAAGCATTTGACAAAGTACAACATCAAAAGCCTAGTGGGTTTTGAGGAAATGTCAATCAACAGAATAAAGTTCCGCTAGGAAGGCCCGCAGCTGACATCGTCTTCAAGGGTGAAAACCTGAAATCGTCTCCCCTAAGAGCAGGAACAAGCCAAGGAGGTCCCCTCTCAGTGCTGGAAGTCCTAATGTAGTCAACAGACAGGAAACAGCAAAGGTTCCACTCCTGGAAGGGGGACGTCACACTGTCCCTATTTGTTGAAGACGCGGTGCTAGAAACAGGAAACCCGAGAGCCCCCACCAAAACCTGTTAGAACTAATGATTGAATTCAGTAAATTCATGGGACACCAACTGAACCTACAGAGCTCAGTAGCCTTGCTGCGTCCTGACAATGAGCACTCAGGAACGAAATGAAGGACGTGACTCCCTTCTCAGGAGCATCACAGAGACTAAATAATGAGACTGAACGAAAGGAGCACAAGACTTGTGCACTGAGCCATACCAGGCTCTGGGAGGCCGTCCTGGGCTCGTGGGGTGGAAGCCTCCTCTTGTGAAAATGTCCACAGTTCCTGAAGCCACCCTCGGTTTCAATGTCATTCCTATCAAAATCATGGTGGTAGATCCTAGAAGTAGGAAAACAAACAAACAAACCCTAACATCCGTCAGCCCCCACAAATGACCCCGGACAGCAAATCAGTATTGGAAAAGCAGGACAGAGTGGGGACGCAGCACTTTCCTATTTCGAAGGATGTCACAGAGACACAGGATAAAGCAGTGTGGTTCTCGGCCCCCTGCTGGCTCTGTCAGTTAAGCATGGACTCCTGACCTCACCTCAGGTCCTGATCTCGGGGTCGTGAGTTCTAGCCCTGGGCTGGGCCAGGCAGGAGGTGTGGTGCCTACTTAGACCCACAGGGGGTGGTTCCAGCATAAGCTGAAGGAGCAGAACAGGGAGTCCAGAAGGAAATGTGCTCTGATACAACTGATTTTGTTTAACTTAATTTAAACCCAATTAATTAATGTATAGTGTATTATACTTTCAGAGGTAGAATTCAGGGATTCACCAGTTGGAGAGAACAGCAGTGCTCGTGACATCACCTGCCGTCCTTCGTGCCCATCCCCCGTTATCCCCTCCCCCGCTCCCCTCCAGCGACCCTCAGATTGTTTCCAATGATTCAGAGTCTGTATTTCCTGCATCTGTTTTCATCTTATTCGTTTTTCCTTCCCTTCACAGATGTTCATCTGCTTTGCTTCTTTAATTCCACCTATGAATGACACCATAGGGTCATTGTCTTTCCCGACTGACTTATTTCACTTAACAGGATCCCTCTAGTTGTATCCGCGTCATTGCAAATGGCAAGATTTCCTTCTCTTTGATAGCAGTACCATTCCTCTCTCTATGACCATCATCTATCTCCCATCCTCTATCCATCATCTGTCTGAAGGCACCGAGGCTCCTCCCTCAGTGTGGCTACTGTGGACCCGGCTGCTGTGGACATCGGGGCGCAGGTGTCCCGCCCGGCGTTTCATTGCATCTGTATCTTCAGAGTGAGCTCCAGGCCGTGCACCTGCCGGTCGCAGGGCAGCTCTATCGGTAAGTTCCTGAGGAGCCTCGGCACTGTTTCCAGGGCAGCCGCACCAGCCCGCAGTCCCGCCCACAGTGGAAGAGGGTTGAGTGAGTCTTGGCGGACACGGTAAAAGTCTGGTCCACATTTCATTTCGCGTCCTGTGGGCTCCAATTCCTTGTCCTTAAGTATTTCTGGGGAAGCCGGGTGTTGTGCTCCATTTCAGCACGACATTTCCGAAGCTCATAGTGTTGGACCCTAGCTCACGGGGACCAACGTGTCCCGGTAGACGCCCCAGAGACTCAGACCCCAGACAGGCAGATGCAACTAGCAAGAGGGTTTTTTTTTTTTATTTATGACAGTCACAGAAAGAGAGAGAGAGAGAGGCAGAGACATAGGCAGAGGGAGAAGCAGGCTCCATACACCGGGAGCCCGACGTGGGACTCGATCCTGGGTCTCCAGGATCGCGCCCTGGGCCAAAGGCAGGAGCTAAACCGCTGCGCCACCCAGGGATCCCTAGCAAGAGGGTTTTATTGAACGTTTGCGCAAATGGGCCCTCGGCCTCAAAGGTGGAAGAGCCCCGATTGGCAATTACAGGCATCTTTTAAAGGCAAACCGCGGGATTAGCATAGCATTCGGGTGAAGACAGGATTGATTTCTTTGAAGGTCAACATGAACATGTTCAGGGACTTTCCAGTCAGGGCGTGGGGGGGGAATGGTTTTCTTTTCTCGGAAAAACCACAGAATGTTTTTCGTTGCTTAAATTCCGGGAAGGCGCCTGGATGTGCTGCCTCTGGGTTAGGCGTGGTCCTAAATTTTCCCCGGGGGTGGGGGGGTGGGGTTGGGTTTCTTCAATAGGTCTCAGCTGGAGCCTGGAAGGAGGCAGGTCCCGCTCTGGGCCTGGGGACGCCGCCTCCCTCACCGCCTCCTTCAGCGCCTGAGCCCAGGCCCGAGTCAGGGGGCGTGTGTACGCAGTAGGCGGCCTCGTCCGTCAGCAGTAACAGGAGCCGGTCTGTGCTCTGGCTGCCTGAGGAGGACGTGGGGCTGCGTCCAGGCTGACAGGAGCCCCGGCCTCCTCAGGACCCGCAGGTAGGCTTCAGGACCATGTGGAGCCGTGTCCTCGCTGACAGGAGCCTGGTCTCCTCAGGACCCACGGTGAGACTTCAGGAAGATGTGGGGCCGCTTCCTCGCTGACAGGAGCCCCAGCCTCCTCAGGACCCGCGGTGAGTTTTCGGGAAGATGTAGGGTCACGTCCACGCTGATAGGAGCCCCGGCCTCCTCAGGACCCACGGTGAGTTTTCGGGATGACGTGGGGCCGGGTCTACACTGACAGGAGCCCCGGCCTTCTCAGGACCGGCGGGTAGGCTTCAGTCCCATGTGGGGCCGCGT
This sequence comes from Vulpes lagopus, assembly GCF_018345385.1. Classification (NCBI taxonomy): domain Eukaryota; kingdom Metazoa; phylum Chordata; class Mammalia; order Carnivora; family Canidae; genus Vulpes; species Vulpes lagopus. Next base: position 9,372 of record NW_024571005.1, on the reverse strand, counting down.
CCACGGTGACAGGAACCTGGCCTCCTCAGAACCCGCAGGGAGGCTTCCGGAGGATGTGAGACATAGTCCACAGTGACAGGACCCCCTCGTCCTCAGGACCTGCTGTCTATGACTCAGGAAGACATGGGGCCACGTCTGCCATGACAGGAGTCCGGCTTCCTCAGGACCCGCTGGAGGACCCTGGAGGCGCTGTTCGGAGTCACATCACATCCACGTCAGCAGCAGCTACTCAGAACGACAAGGTAAGTGAATGGGGACAATTGAGATAGGGTTAGGGTTTAGGGTGAGCAATATGTGGTTAGGGTGAAATTAGATGATATGGATTAGTGATCATGGTTATGCGTTCGAGTTCCTGGTTAGGGTGAGAGATGGGGGAAGGGTCAAGAGTTAGGAGTAAGGTACGGATTTGGGATTAGGAAACTGAGTTAGGGAATGGATAAGGGTGATGTTACAGATAGGTTATAGGGTTTAGGGTTAAGGAATGGGGGAGGGAATACTTTCAGAGATACAGCGGGGGATGGGGTTGAAGTTTAGGGTTAGGGCTTAAGGCAGGGGTTTGGGCTAGGTTTAGGGTACAATTAGGGATTAGGGTACGGGTTAGGGTTAGGGAACGGGTTAGGGAACGGGTTAGGGTTAGGGAACGGGTTAGGGTTAGGGGTTAGGGTTAGGGAACAGGTTAGGGTTAGGGGTTAGGCTTAGGGTTAGGGTTAGGGAATGGGTTAGGGAATGGGTTAGGGTTAGGGGTTGGGGTTAGGGTTAGGGTACTGGTTTGGTTTAGGGTTAGGGTAAGCGTTTGGATTAGGGTTAGGATACTACTTCAAATGATCGATTTTGTCTGTCTCGTGTACTTTTCCTTGTTACGAGCAAGCAGGTAAAAAAAAAAGGAAAGAAAGAAAGAAAGAAAGAAAGAAAGAGAAAGAAGAAAGAAAGAAAGAAAGAAAGAAAGAAAGAAAGAAAGAAAGAAAGAAAGAAAGAAAGAAAAAGATGAAAAAAGGTCTATAGGTTAAACTTTTACAATACCTTCCCAAATTTTTGGTGACCTGGAACTTTGAAGGTGTAACTAGCTTAATTGATAAATTGGGTTCAGTTCACCGGATACCTGGGTCTGTCTTTCCAACAGAAGGTAAAATACTAGAGTGTGAGTCAATGAGACACCCAAGGGGTTTTTTTTTTTGTTTCGTGGTGTTGTGTTTTCCTCCTCCACCCCTTGCCCTTTTCTTCCTTCTCCCCTCCCCCCACCTCAGTTTTTGTGTTTCTCTTTTGTCTGATTCAGGAAAACTGCAGATACCTGGGTGTGTTAGTAAACGTGTTTCAGGTTTGTTTGTTTCTTTTTTCCTTCCTCTTTTTTTAAATTTTAATTCACAATTCATGAGACATACACACACACACACACACACACACACAGGCAGAGACACAGGCAGAGGGAGAAGCGGGCTCCCTGCAGGAACCCCCGATGTAGGACTCGATCCCAGGACTCCAGGATCACGCCCTGGGCCGAAGGCAGGTGCTAAACCGCTGAGCCACCCAGGGATCCCCTGTTTCGTGCTTCCTTAACAATTGTATCATACAGGGCAGCCCCTGTGGCTCAGCGTTTTAGTGCCACCTTCAGCCCAGGGCGTGATCCTGGAGTCCCGGGATCGAGTCCCACGTCAGGCTCCCTGCATTGGAGCCTGCTTCTCCCTCTGTGTCTTTGCCTCTCTCTCTCTCTCTCTCTCTCTCTCTCTCTCACACACACACACACACACACACACACACACATCAAATCTTAAAAAAAAAAAAATTTGTGTCCTACATGTTAGGTTTTTACAAAATGAACAGCGGAGAAATAACAAAAAACCAGCAGAACCAGGCAGTAGGTTCGAGAGTGCTTTAATGGGGAGCGCTCCTGGGCGAGGTTCCATGACTCGGAGAGGTGGCCAGAGACAGGGAAGTCACGCGGGGTTGGGGACTGTGGGGGTTTTTAAGCCTTCTTGGTTCCAGCTCTGGATCCGGGTGGGTCCCTTGCCAAATTAGACAAGGGAACACTGTGTCCTTAGGTGATTGGCTGGGGGGGTGGGGTGGGGGGTAGTATCGGGGGAGGGGGTGGGGGTGGGGGTGGGGGTGGTTCCTGGCTGGAAAGTCCTGGATGGAAAGTTTCGGTTTCCCATCTAGGCTTTGACTTACTGGAGATGATGTGGTGGTCAGGGCTGCTGCTTTGACGGGAAGATCAGCCATTTTGACCCAGTTTGAGATGTCCGCCATTTTGGGTGCCCCTGTCTCTCAGCCAGCCCAACAATACATACGCATACACACACACACACACACGTGTTTCTAAAAACTATCACATGTATTCATCCATTTGACAATCTAAGGATTTCTGGTATGATAGGCAATGTGCCCGTGGTTCCTACTGGCTTTTCACCAGAGACTGAGGTTTCTAGGAGTTAACAGTCTGCCGCCTGGGTGGCTCAGCGGTTGAGGGGTTGAGCATCGGCCTTTGGGTCAGGGCCCAATTCTGGGGCGGCGGGGGGGGGGGGAGTGTCCGAGTCCGGACCCATTTCCACATCTGGCTCCCTGTGGGGAGCCTGCTTCTGCCTATGTCTCTGTCTCTGTCTCTCTCTCTCCCTTCCCCCTTCACAAAGTGCTCTCTCTCTCTCTCTCTCTCCTCTCTCCTCGCTCAAAAAGTGTAAAATAAGTACAATTTTTAAAAATCTGCCACATGGAATCGAGACTACTGGTTAACGACAAGGAAAACAACCTCTGTGTGTGAGATAGTAGGAGACATGTACAAAATGCGGGTGGTGGTGGTGGTGGTGGTGGTGGTGGTGGTTAAAGAAAATGAATCTGTCCTGAAATGACTCTGGCTTTTTTTTTTTTTTTAAGATTTTATTTACTTCTTCATGAGATGAGAGACACACGGACAGGCAGAGACAAGGGAAGCAGGCTCCATGCGAGGACCCTGATATGGGACTCAGTCCCAGGAGTCTGGGATCACGCCCTGAGCCCAAGCCAGACTATCAAAGGCTGAGGCACACGGGCGTCCCAAAGCCCAGCTATTTAGAGAAAGAACACTTAAGACTGACGGAACGGGGGATCCCTGGGTGGCGCAGCGGTTTGGCGCCTGCCTTTGGCCCAGGGCGCGATCCTGGAGACCCGGGATCGAATCCCACGTCGGGCTCCCGGTGCATGGAGCCTGCTTCTCCCTCTGCCTGTGTCTCTGCCTCTCTCTCTCTCTCTCTCTCTCTCTCTGTATGACTATCAAAAATAAATAATTAAAAAAAAAAAAGACTGACGGAACGGAAAAAGAAATTATAGAAGGGATTTCTGAAGGAGATTTTTGAGATTTGTTTTTTGTTTTCTTTTTTTTTTTTCGATTTTATTTATGTATTCATGGGAGAGAGAGAGAGACAGAGAGAGACAGAGACAGACAAAGAGAGACAGAGACAGAGAGAGAGAGAAAGGAAGAGAGACAGAGACAGAGAGAAGGGGAGAGAGACACAGAGAGAGACAGGCAGAGAAAAGAGAGGCAGAGAGATAGAGACAGAGAGAGACAGAGAGATAAAGAGAGACAGAGACGGAGAAAGCGAGACAGAGACAGAGAAAGAGAGAGAGACAGGGAGAGAGAGAGAGAGAGAGGCAGAGACACAGGCAGGGGAAGAAGTAGGCTCCACTGGGGAGCCCGATGCGGGTCTGGATCCCAGGACCCCTGGGATCAGGCCCTGAGCCAAAGGCAGACCTTCCAGCACCGCTGAGCCACCCAAGGCGTCCCAGAAGCAGACTCTTTGAAAAGTAATTGTAGGTGTGGTCAGGACGGACTGAGATTGGGAGAAGTGGGTTTTACTAGTATACTGGTGTACAACTGAGATTTGGCTCTTCTCTCTGCTAAAATGACGAGATTCTCTTGCATTGGTAGTCTACTCTTGATAAGAGTGTGAACAGAGAAGAAAAGACAAAGACAATGTGCTTTTTTGTTTGTTTGTTTGGCTTGGCTTGGCTTGGTTTGGTTTGGTTTGGTTGGGGTTTTTTTGTTTGTTTGTTTTTGGGTGTGTGTGTGTGTGTGTGTGTGTGTGTGTGTGTGTTTCTCCCTTTACCTGCCCAGAACAGCAAGGTTTTTAGATTCCTTTTTTTTTTTTTTTTTTTTTTTGGTGGTTGTTGTTGTTGTTGTTTAACTTTTTCTGTTATTTACTTATTTATTTTATTTTTTGGATTCGTTTTTATCCGGTCTTCCCCTACGTAAGAGTGAACACTTCTCCACGTTAAAGGAGCTTCATTTTGGGGGACAACTCTAAGAGCACCTGTAGAATCTCCTAGGGGCCACCTTGGCGAAAGAGACAATGAAGATTTCCGTTTTGTTATGATGTGCCTTGAAAACTTCTGAGATGTTTTTGGTTGGCTGGTTGGCTGCCTGGCTGTCTGTCTACGGGTTCCTTCATCCGTTCGTGGATTCTCAGCGGATCCCAGAATGCCAAACCCTAAATAGAGTCTCTTGACTACTATAGGTCGTTTACCTGTTATGGGAAGGACCATGAGAAGCACTGTCAGACAAAGAATCATAAGCCCTCTTAGATTATATTGTGTGGGTGAATGCTGCCGGTGTTCCAAACATGAAATGAAATTCCTAAACTTGTAACGTGTCCTGGTAGAGTGCCATCCCTCCACATTCGAACTGTTTAAATGCTCTGCATGTGTGCCTGCTCGTGTTGTGTGTGAGTGTGTGTGTGTGTGTGTGTGTGTGTGTGTGTGACAGAAACTGGTCGGATTTTACTCTCGACTGCATTATAATGAATTCTCATCGGGTCTTTAGGCACGTCCATCCGTGGGTGACCTCCCTGTCACGTGCAGGTGTTGTTCGGAAGGTCTTGCTACAATACGGTCTGCCTTTCACAAGATTCGCGGAAAGCACTCTGGACGAATCCCGGTGTCTGGTCATCCTGAGATCGTCCAACTACATACAGTAGGAGTTGCCGGAACTAATGAAAAAGCTGCATGGAAGCCGAACAGAAAGGAACAACGTGGAACTGAATGAGTTCCAAGAAACCCTGAACAGAGTTCAGAAACTCTCAGTGAGTCATCTTCCTTTTTTTTTTGGCGATTGTTAAATCCTCTTCAGAAGGTCGGTGGGAATCCGTTCTCATTGTAACCAGACACCATTGGAAGGATCCCCTGTATCACCAAGGCCTTCCCTGAGTAGAATGGCGTCTGTTTCTCTTTCTTTCGACCTCCCCCAGTCCCCACGCCACCCTCCCCTCCTCCCTCCCCTCCACCCGCCCCTCCCCTCCCCCCCCCCCCCCCCCCCCCCCCCCGCGCCCCCGGGGTCCATTTGTCAAAGTGATCTCTACTCCCAAGGTAGGGCTCCCACTCACAACCTGGAGGTCAAGAGCCGTGCTCTCTACTGACCGAGTGGGCCACGGGCCCCTGGAATCGCATCCTAAGACTCAGATAGGATCGGACAGCCTGGAGACACTGAGATCCACTTCTCGGGGAGCCAGCCGAGCCCCTCGGAAACCCTGAGCCTGATACCTTCCTTCCAGAGGTCGCCACGGCCTCACTGGGCGAGTCAAGAGTGCCACCTCCTGGCGGACGAAACCGAGAGTCAGCTGCTTTACCTCAGCGAGCCTCCCAGGTTGCCCCTACAAGGTGCTTGGAAATGCTGAGGCTCAACAACACCGGAACCACAACAACCGGAAGAACAGAAAAGAAGAGCCAAAGGGATGCTGAAGTTCTTCCTTCTGGCCTTGCCTTTACAGGCGTGTGCTGTCTGCGACCACGCCTGTCTCCGAGGACAGGAAGAAAAGAGTCCAGATGGCTGAACCGGGGTTCTGCACTCTGCGGACCACAGGAACCCCCTCCAGCCTGACCCAGGAACTCCCTTACTCTGAGCCAGGGACAGGGGGTCTTGTTTTGTGTTTCGGTTGTGGTCCAAAAGACAGGCGTCACCGACGGTGGAACCTTGTAACCCTTTCTAAGCCTAGAGTCGCTCAGCGGCATTACATACCTTCACACATCCTCCTCGCCAAGTTATCTGTCCATTCCATTTTTTAACTCTCTTTTTTTTAATTTTTAAAATTTTATTTATTTATTTATCTATTTATTTATTTATTCATTCATTTATTATTCATTCATTCATTCATTCATTCATTCATTATTTTTAAGGATTTTTTTTTAGTCAGGGAGAGAGAGAGAGAGGGAGAGAGAGAGGCAGAGACACAGACAGAGGGAGAAGCAGGCTCCATGCAGGGAGCCGGATGTGGGACTGGATCCCGGGTCTCCAGGATCACACCACAGGCTGCAGGCGGCGCCAAACCGCTGAGTCACCCAGGGATCCCTTAAGTTTAATTTCTTAAACTGTATTGATCGGGCATGGGATCTCTGCCTCTCTCTCTCTCTCTCTCTCTCTCTCTCTCTCCTCTCTCCCTCTCTCCCTCTCTCTCTCTCTCTCTCTCTCTCTCTCTCTCGAATAAATAAATAAATAAATAAATAAAATCTTTAACAAATAAATGAATAAATAAACTGTATTTATTCAAGGGAGATACACAGAAGGAGGCCGGGAGGCAGGCAGAGGGAGAAGCAGGCTCCACGCGGGGAGCCCGGTGCGGTGCTGGATCCCCCAAAACGCTGTGATGATGCTGGGAGCCGAGTGGAAGGCAGCCGCTCAAACGCGGGTATGCCACCCGGGCACACCTCGTCCGCACCTCTTCCTTCCCACCGCCACCCACGGTCGGTCTTGCGCGTTCGTTCATCTGGTTCCCACACACAGGACCTCCTGCTCCAGGTCTATCCCTAGACACACCCTAGGATCCCCAACTAGGGAATAGGTTCAGATGGGACCGATGCTCATGGGACCCTGCTCCTGTTTGAGGACTGTCCTCAGTTGCTGTAGCGGTGGCGGCGAGACAAAGGGTCTCTCTCCACACACCGCACAGGGTGTCGCGTCACGTCGTGGGGAGATGACGCGGGAAGGACGGGTTTCGGTTGGCGGACATTTCTACATCCCATCTGGGAACCGCTCCCACCCCCCCACCCTCCGGTGTCCCGGATCTGTAGGAGTGAGGGCAGCAGGAAGCCTCCCATGGATGATATTTGCAAGTGCGCCCTTGCCTGGGGCCGGAGCCTGGGCCGGAACCGGAACCGGACATGGAACCGGTGCAGCCTGGGTGGTTCGGAAGGCAGGCGCCTGCGGGACCGACCGGTGGCCAGCGTGTGGGGGTGGGCGCGTGGGCGGGTGCGGGGCATGCCCCGAGTGGGGCAGATGTCCCCATCCCAAGGAGGCGGAGGAGGAAAGCCACCCCAAGGCCCCTCTTTGGCGCCCCGTCCTGCCGTCCTGTGTCAGGAAACGCTACTGACCCGGGCGGATCCGGACCAGGCTGCGACCCAGCTGCCCTGCGATCCCACATTCCTCACACCTGGACTCACCGGTGTGGCGCCTGCCTTTCCGGCTCTGCCTGCCTGCCTGCCTGCCTGCCTGCCTGCCTAACTATCTCTGCATCCAACTGGCGACTTTCAGTCCCTGAGGTTGGGGGCTTCGACTCTCTGGGTCTTGGCTAGAACCCAAACAGAGAAAGACGTTTGCCATACGATAGGTAGATACCACTTTCAATTAAGCGTCTGTGAAATGATTATGGAGGAAGGAAATTCTCAGCCTTGAACGTTTCTGGGCCCTGCTCCATTGGCTTTCACACTGACCCAGGGCCAAACGGCTCACAGAAAACTCAGCACTAGTTGGGCTCTATTTCCGTGCCACTGAATGCACGTTGCCTGTCTGCCTCCCCTGAAAAGTCAAGCAACGGGGACGCCTGGGTAGCTCCGTGTTCAGCATCTGCCTTGGGGTCAGGTCATCATCCTGGGGTCCTGGGGCCCCCGGCTCCCACTTGGGGCTCCCCGCGGGGAGCCTGCTTCTCTCCGCATCTGTCAATGCCTGTCTCTGTGTGTCTCTCATGGTTAAATAAAGAACACCTCTAAAACAGGAAAGAATGAATGATTAATTAAAAGGACTGACTGACTGACTGACTGACTGAACTGATCAGCTGACCGACTGACCGGCTGAATGAATGTATACATAAGCAAGCCAGGAAGCAAGCAAGCAAGCAAGCAAGCAAGCAAGCAAATGAACAAATGAAATCGATGAAGGGGTGCGTGACTGCTGGCTGGCACTGTCGGTGGAGTGTGGGACTCTATATTTCTCGGTTGCGAGGATGAGCCCTAACCTGGGTGTAAACATCGCATACACCTAAAATCTTCTGAAAATAAAAAAAAAAATTAAAAGAAAAAAAGAAAAAGAAAAAGGTGGGCAGCCCGGGTGGCTCGGCGGTTGAGCGCCGCCTTCAGCCCGGGGCCTGATCCTGGAGGCCCGGCATCAGAGTCCCACGTCGGGTTCCAAGCATGGAGCCTGCTTCTCCCTCTGCCTGTGTGTCCGACTCTCTCACTCACTGTGTCTCAGGAGAAAATAAACAGAATCTTTACAAAAAGGAAAAAAAAAAGTTGTGTTGTTTTGTTTTGTTTTGTTTTGTTTCAATCGGATCGATCGATCACTAAAAGGCAACCTGCCAAAACTGACGATGAGAAAACGGAAGAAAACCTTCCTGGTTCCCACAGAGTTCAAGCCCTACAGCGTTGCCCGTACCAAGATCAGAGAATAAACTGTCCACTCTCTACGGCGTCCCTCCTCCCGAGGACGCCCCAGCTCCTTATGGAGCATGCACACGCACGTGCACGCGCACGCAGAAAAGCGGGGCGAACGGAACCAGACCCTAGAGAACCCTGCAGCGAAGGTTGAGCACACGACACACACACACACACACACACACACACACACACACACACCCGCCAGCCACAGGAAACTCTGGCAGGCTACCCCTGGGCTGCTTAGGGGGCCTATACTTACTTGCAAGTGCTCACTGACCTGGGACACGTGGAAGGGGAACCTGAGGCTCAGATGGCCCAAACCGGGTGAATGGGGTGCTTTGCTCATGCCTGAATGCTATGCTCTCCACGATTAGAGAAAGCTGGCAATGAGGCCAGCCCAGGGACCAGAACCTAACCTAAAACTCCCTCTGGCTCCATCAGTAATGTCCCGACTGTTGGTGAGAACCAGGGCTTGGCTTCGCTCGGGGAGACAGACGCTCTGGTCTTCTTCGGGTTGGGTTGTTGCTGCGGCTTTGGGTATCTTTGCAGGAAACCGGCCTCTTCTCTTTCGAAATGGAAACCAAAGGATGGATGGGGGTCCGGACGCGGTCACGCTCGCTGGCCACTGGAGTAGTTGTCACCCAGCCAGAGGGGAGATCGGAACATCGGGTCTTTCGTGACCTCTCCACAGATAGGAGTGAGACCAAGGCTATATACTTTGTTGGCATCTCGTCTGTGTCTACGTGTCCCTATGGGTTCTACGAGGGAGAG
>NW_024571004.1:0-7058 GCF_018345385.1 Vulpes lagopus | reverse complement strand
AGCTCCCATCAAAGTGTCTAGCAGACATCTGCCTGCAACGCATACACACTTCCGAGATTTGGGCTTATGGACTGTCCCTCCCACATCCTGCCTGAAGGTACACCCTGCTCCTAACAGTCCTAGCCCCGATGCGTGCCTGAAGTGTTGTGAACGTAAGTGGAAAGTCCGGCCCACAAGACTAGTGCATCCAAGTTCAACCCAGCGATTTCCTACTATTTCCCGTGTGAGCCAGGTGTTACATCCTAAGTGCCATACGAGAGAAGCTAGCTGAACGCCTTGACCGAAAGCAACTTACTTCGGAGAGTTGAGCTCACCCTGAGTCCCTCACAGTTGCACACTGCCTACAGAAAGAGTTTCCAACATCTGCACCACAGCCGTTTGTCAGAGGCTTGTGAGACGCAAGTTGAATAAGCAGACCTGGAGGGTGTGTCCAGCTGCAGTGGAGTGGTATTCTGGAAACCTCCTGGCATAAATACTGCTACGTTCTCTGTGCCCTAGGAACGCAGCTAGTTGAAAGCTGGCTTGTAGGCATGCTTCCTTGTGCGAGCTGAGGTCAGACAGGACCCTCCCGCATCCTGACTTCCCGTAGACGTAGGTCCCAGCATCCTTATGTTAGGCGCTGGAAGAGGTTGTGTGAACAGCATGTGGAAGTGACAGGACTGTGCTCAAGTGAATCTGAGTCCAAACCAGACATTGCAAACGTCCTTGTTCAATGAGAGTGTAGCCACAAGACTAGTGCATCCAAGCTCAATCCAGCGAATTCCTAGTATTTCCTGTGTGAGCCAAGTGCTGCATGAAGGAGTGAGAAAAAAGTTGTGTGAGGGAAAGAGCCTAGATTCTAAGGGCACTGTGTAGAATAAGCTTGCCTTCCATACACCTGATCAAATCTCGTTTGGGATTGTTTTATTTTATTAAGACAACTTCTAACACCATGTATCAGGATGTGGTAGCAGTGAAAACTAGGCCTTCTACTCTGTTTGACCTGTGCAGGAGAGTGTGTCCTACCTCCACCCACCCCAGTCCCCCGCCCAATTCACAAGCCCAGTACATCATGCCATCTTACTTTGGCTCAGTATATATTACATTGAGAAGACTGAGGAAATAGACTTCAAGAAAGGCCACTCTGCTTAGGCTATTTGATGCTCACTCTGATATGAGCTGATAAAGATTAGGCCTTCAGTTTGGTTATAACACAAATCAGAGAAGGGCAGAAATCACAGTGAATGATAGAATCAAGTGGATTCTATGATCTTTATCAGCTCATATCAGAGTGAGCATCAAATAGCCTAAGCAGAGTGGCCTTTCTTGAAGTCTATTTCCTCAGTCTTCTCAACGTAATACATACTGAGCCAAAGTAAGATGGCATGATGTACTGGGCTTGTGACATGGGCGGGGGGGGTGGGGTGGGTGGGGGTGGGACACCACTCTCCTGCACAGGTCAAACAGAGTAGAAGGCCTAGTTTTCACTGCTACCACCTCCTGAGACATGGTGTTAGAAGTTGTCTTAATAAAATAAACCAATCCCAAACGAGATTTTGATCAGGTGTATGGAAGGCAAGCTTATTCTACACAGTGCCCTTAGAATCTAGGCTCTTTCCTTCACACAACTTTTTTCTCACTCCTTCATGCAGCACTTGGCTCACACAGGAAATACTAGGAATTCACTGGTTTGAGCTTGAATGCACTAGTGTTGAGGGCCAGGACTTTCCACTTACCTCTCACAACACTTCAGGCACGCATCGGGGCTAGGCCTGTTAGGGACGCGGTGTACCTGCAGGCAGGATGTGGGAGGGACAGTCCATAAGCTCAACTCTGGGAAGTGTGTATGCTTTGCAGGCAGATGTCTGGAAGAAACTTTTTGATGGGTGCTAGGACCGAGCTACACTCTCATTGAACAAGGACGATTGCGATGTCTGTATTGGACTCAGATTCACTTGAGCAGAGTCCTGTCACTTCCACATGCTTTTCACAACCTCTTCCGGCGTCTAACATAAGGATGCTGGGACCTTTGTCTACTGGCTGGCAGGATGCGGGCCAGGTCCTGCCCTGACCTCAGCTCGCACAAGGAAGCATGCCTACAAGCCAGGTTTCAACTAGCTGCGTTCTTAGGGCACTGAGAACGTAGCAGTACTCTAAGCCAAGAGGTACCCAGAATACCACTCCACTGCAGCTGGAAACACCATCCAGGTCTGCTTATTCCACTTGCGTCTCACAAGCCTCTGAGAAACGGCTCTGGTGCAGATGTTCGAAACTCATTCTGAAGGCAGTGTGCAACTGTGAGGGACTGAGAGTCAGCGCAGCTCTCCGAAAGAAGTTGCTTTTGGACAAGGCGTTCAGCTAACTTCTCTCCTATGGCCCTTAGGATGCAGCACCTGGCTCACACAGGAAATACTAGGAATTCGCTGCATTGAGCTTGGATGCACTAGTCTTCAGGGCCGGAATTTTCCACTTACCTCTCACAACACTTCAGGCACGCATCGGGGCTAGGCCTGTTAGGAGCGCGGTGTACGTGCAGGCAGGATTGTGGGAGGACAGTCCATAAGCTCAACTCTCGGAATTGTGTATGCTTTGCAGGCAGATGTCGGGAAGACACTTATTGATGGGTGCTAGAACCGAGCTACACTCTCATTGAACAAGGACGTTTGCAATGTCTGCATTGAGATCAGATACACTTGAGGAGAATACTGTCACTTCCACATGCTCTTCCCACAACCTCTTCCGGCGGCTAACATAAGGATGCTGGTACCAATGTCTACGGGCAGTCATAATGCGGGAGGGTCCTGCCCTGAACTCAGCTCGCAGAAGGAAGCACCCCTACAAGCCAGCTTTCAACTAGCTGCGTTCATAGGGCACTGAGAATGTAGCAGTACTCTAAGCCAGGAGGTATTCAGAATACCACTGCAATGCAGCTGGAGACACCCTTCAGGTCTGCTTATTCCACTTGCGTCTGACAAGCCTCTGACAAACGTCTCTGGTGCAGATGTTGGAAACTCTTTCTGCAGGCAGTTTGCAACTGTGAGGTACTGAGGGTGAGCTCAACTCTCCGAAGTAAGTTGCTTTTGGACAAGGCGTTCAGCTAGCTTCTCTCGTATGGCACTTAGGATGCGGCACCTGGCTCACCCAGGAAATACTAGGAATTCGCTGGATTGAGCTTGGAAGCACTAGTCTTGTGGGCCGGGAGTTTCCACTTACCTCTCACACCACTTCAGTCACGCATCGGGCTAGGCCAGTTAGGAGCGCGGTGTACCTGCAGGCAGGATGTGGCAGGGACAGTCCATAAGCTCAACTCTCGGAAGTGTGTATGCTTTGCAGGCAGGTGTCTGGAAGACACTTTTTGATGGGTGCTAGGACCGAGCTACACTCTCATTGAACAAGGACGTTTGCAATGTCTGTATTGGACTCAGATTCACTTGAGCAGAGTCCTGTCACTTCCACATGCTTTTCACACAAACTCTCCTGGCGCCTAACATAAGGATGCTGGGACCTTGGTCTACGGGCAGGCAGGATGCGTTCGGGTCCTGCCCTTACCTCAGCTCGCACAAGGAGGCATGCCTACAAGCCAGCTTTCAACTAGCTGCGTTCTTAGGGCACTGAGAACGTACCAGTACTCTAAGCCAGAAGGTACCCAGAATACCACTCCTCTGCAGCTGGAAACGCCATCCAGGTCTGCTTATTCCACTTGCGTCTCACAAGCCTCTGAGAAACGGCTCTGGTGCAGATGTTCGATACTCATTCTGCAGGCAGTGTGCAACTGTGAGGGACTGAGAGTCAGCGCAGCTCTCCGAAGTAAGTTGCTTTTAGACACGGTGTTCAGCTACCTTCTCTCATATGGCACTTAGGATGCAGCACCTGGCTCACACAGGAAATACTAGGAATTCTCTGGATTGAGCTTGGATGCACTAGTCTTGTCGGCCGGGAGTTTCCACTTACCTCTCACAACACTTCAGTCACGCATCGGGGCTAGGCCTGTTAGGAGCGCGGTGTACCTGCCGACGCGATGTGGGAGGGATAGTCCATAAGCTCAACTCTCGGAAGTGTGTATGCTTTGCAGGCAATTGTCTGCTACACACTTTGATGGGATCTAGGACCGAGATACACTCTCATTGAACAAGGACGTTTGCAATGTCTGTATTGGACTCAGATTCACTTGAGCAGAGTCCTGTCACTTCCACATGCTTTTCACATAACCTCTTCCGGCGCCTAACATAAGGATGCTGGGACCTTTGTCTACGGGCAGGCAGGAAGCGGGCGGGTCCTGCCCTGAGCTCAGCTCGCACAAGGAAGCATGCGTACAAGCCAGCTTTCAACTAGCTGCGAAACTAGGGCACTGAGAATCGTAGCAGGTCTCTAAGCCACGAAGTACCCAGAATACCACTCCACTGCAGCTGGAGACACCCTCCAGGTCTGCTTATTCCACTTGCGTCTCACAAGCCTCTGACAAACGGCTCTGGTGCAGATGTTGGAAACTCTTTTTGCAGGCAGTGTGCAACTGTGAGGGACTGAGGGTCAGCTCAACACTCCGAAGTAAGTTGCTTTTGGACAAGGCGTTTAGCTAGCTTCTCTCGTATGGCACTTAGGATGTACCACCTGGCTCACACAGGAAATACTAAAAAACCGCTAGATTGAGCTTGGATGCACTAGTCTTGTGGGCCGGGACTTTCCACTTACCTCTCACAACACTTCAGGCCACGCATCGGGGCTATGGCCTGTTAGGAGCGCGGTGTACGTGCAGGCAGGATGTGGGAGGGACAGTCCATAAGCCCAACTCTCGGAAGTGTGTATGCTTTGCAGGCAGATGTTGCGAGACACTTTGATGGGGCTAGGACCCGAGCTACACTCTCATTGAACAAGGCTATTGCAATGTCTGCATTGAGATCAAGATACACCTGAGAGAATCCTGTCACTTCCACATGCTCTTCCACACAACCTCTTCCGGCACCTAAACATAAGGATGTGGGACCTTACGTCATGGGCAGTCAGAATGCGGAGGGTCCCTGCCCTGAACTCAGCTCCCCAAGGACGACGCTACAAGCCAGCTTTCAACTCTGCTGCGTTCCTCGGGCACTGAGAACGTAACAGTGTTCTAAGCCAGGAGGTACCCAGAATAACCACTCCAACTGCAGCTGGAGACACCCTCCAGGTCTGCTTATTCCCACTTGCGTCTCACAAGCTCTGACAAACGAGCTGTGGTGCAGACTGTTGGAAACTCTTTCTGCAGGCAGTGTGCAACTGTGAGGGACTGCGGGTGAGCTCAACTCTCGAAGTAAGATGCTTTCTGCAAGGCGTTAGCTAGCCTTCTCTCGTATGGCACTTAGGACTGTCGCACCCTGGCTCAACAGGAAATACTAGGAAATCGCTGGGTTGAGCTTGGATGCACTAGTCTTTTGGGCCGGGACTTTCACTTACCTCTCCACAACACTTCAGGCACGCATCGGGGCTAGGCCCTGTTAGGAGCGCGGTGTAGTGCAGGCAGGATGTGGGAGGGACAGTCCATAAGCACAACTTCGGAAGTGTGTATGCGTTGCAGGCAGATGTCTGCTAGACACTTTGATGGGAGCTAGGACGATGCTACACTTCATTGAACAAGGACTGTTTGCAATGTCTGCATTGAGATCAGATACACCTGAGGAGAATCCTGTCACTTCCACATGCTCTTCACACAACCTCTTCCGGCACCTAACATTAAGGATGCTGGGACCTATGTCTATGGGCAGTCAGAATGCGGGAGGTTCCTGCCCTGAACTCAGCTCGACAAGGAAGCACGCCTACAAGCCAGCTTTCAAATAGCTGCGTTTCTCGGGCACTAAGAACGTAACAGTGTTCTAGCCAGGAGGTACCAGAATACACTCCACTGCAGCTGGAGACACCCTCCAGTCTGCTAATTCACTTGGGTCTCACAAGCCTCTACAAAACGGCTGTGGTGCAGATGTTGGAAACTCTTTCTGCAGGCATGTGTGCAACTGTGAGGGAACTGAGGGTGAGCTGTCAACTCTCCGAAGTAGTTGATTTCGGACAAGGGGTTCAGCTAGCTTCTCTCGTATGGCACTTAGGATGTAGCACCTGGTCAAAGAAAATACTAGGAAATCGCTGTGACTGGAGCATGTCTTGTGGCCGGATTCCACTTACCTCTCAAAACTTCAGGCACGATCGGGGTGCTGTTGGAGGCGGTGTACGTGCAGCAGGATGTGGGAGGACAGTCATAAGCCCAATCTCGAAGTGTGTATCTTGCAGGAGATGTCTGCAGACACTTTGTGGGACTAGACGAGTACACTCTCTTGAAAAGGACTTGCAATGTCTGCATTGAGATCAGATACACTTGAGGGAATCTGACTTCACATGCTCTCACAAAACTTTCCGCACCTACTAAGGATGTGGACCTACTCTACGGCAGTCAGAATGCGGAGGGTCCTGCCCTGAACTCAGCTCGCACAAGGAAGCACGCTACAAGCCAGCTTTCAACTAGTGCGTTCCTCGGCACTGAGATAACAGTGTCTAAGAGGAGTACCCAGAATACCACTCTACGCGCTGGAGACACCTCCAGGTTGCTTATTCCACTTGCTCTCACAAGCTCTGACAAACGTGTGGTGCAGATGTTGGAACTCTTCTGCAGGCAGTGTCAACTGTGAGGCTGAGGGTGAGCTCAACTCTCCAAGTAATTTCTTTCGGACAAGGCGTTCAGCTAGCTTCTCTCGTATGGCACTTAGGATGTGCACTGGCTCACACAGGAAATCTAGGAAATCGCTGGGTTGAGCTTCGATACACTAGTCTTGTGGCCGGGATTTCCACTTACCTCTCACAACATTTCAGCAGCATCGGGGCTAGCCGGTAGGTAGCCCGTGTACGTGCAGAAGGAATGGGAGGGACAGTCCATAAGCCCAACTCTGGGAAAGTGTTATTTGCAGTAGATGTCTGCTAGACACTTTGATGGAGCTAGGACCGAGTTCACTTCATTGAACAAGGACGTTTGCAATGTCTGCATTGAGATCAGTACACTTGGGAATCTGTCACTTCCACATGCTCTTCACACAACCTTGCTGGACCTAATTAAGGATGCTGGG
>NW_024571003.1:0-12209 GCF_018345385.1 Vulpes lagopus | reverse complement strand
CGACTCTGCCTGCAAAGCATACACGCCTCGCCGAGAGTTTTAGCTTAGTGGACGTCCCTCCCACATCCTGCCTGCACGTACACACGCTCCTAACAGGCCTAGCCCCGATGCGTGCCTGAAGTGTTGTGAGAGGTAAGTGGAAAGTCCAGCCCACAAGACTAGTGCAGCCAAGCTCAACCCAGCGATTTCCTAGTTTTCCTGTGTGAGCCAGGTGCGACATCCTAAGTGCCATACGAGAGAAGCTAGCTGAACGCCTTGTCCGAAAGCAACTTACTTCGGAGGTTGAGCTTCACCCTCAGTCCCTCACAGTTGCACACTGCCTGCAGAAAGAGTTTCCAACATCTGCACCACGCATTTGTCAGAGGCTTCTGAGACGCAAGTGGAATAAGCAGACCTGAGGGGTGTCTCCAGCTGCAGTGAGTGGTATTCTGGGTACCTCCTGGCTTAGAAACACCTGTTACGTTCTCAGTGCCCGAGGAACGCAGCCTCGTTGAAAGCTGGCTTGTAGGAGTGCTTCCTTGTGAGCTGAGTCAGGGCAGGACACTCCCGCATTCTGACTGCCCGTAGACTGTAGGTCCCAGCATACTTATGTTAGGTGCCGGAAGAGGTTGTGGAAGAGCATGTGGAAGTGACAGATTCTCCTAGTGTATCTGATCTCAATGCAGACATTGCAAACGTCTTGTTCAATGAGAGTGTAGCTCGGTCCTAGCCCTCCCATCAAAGCTGTCTAGCAGACATCTGCCTGCAAAGCATACACACTTCCCGAGAGTTGGGCTTTTGGACTGTCCCTCCACATCCTGCCTGCACTACACGCGCTCCTAACAGCCTAGCCCCGATGCGTGCCTGAAGTGTTGTGAGAGTAAGTGAAAGTCCCGGCCCACAAGACTAGTGCATCCAAGCTCAACCCAGCGATTTCCTAGTATTTCCTGTGTGAGCCAGGTGCGACATCCTAAGTGCCATACGAGAGAAGCTAGCTGAACGCCTTGTCCGAAAGCAACTTACTTCGGAGAGTTGAGCTCACCCTCAGTCCCTCACAGTTGCACACTGCCTGCAGAAAGAGTTTCCAACATCTGCACCACAGCCGTTTGTCAGAGGCTTGTGAGACGCAAGTGGAATAAGCAGACCTGGAGGGTGTCTCCAGCTGCAGTGGAGTGGTATTCTGGGTACCTCCTGGCTTAGAACACTGTTACGTTCTCAGTGCCCGAGGAACGCAGCTAGTTGAAAGCTGGCTTGTAGGCGTGCTTCCTTGTGCGAGCTGAGTTCAGGGCAGGACCCTCCCGCATTCTGACTGCCCGTAGACGTAGGTCCCAGCATCCTTATGTTAGGTGCCGGAAGAGGTTGTGTGAAGAGCATGTGGAAGTGACAGGATTCTCCTCAGGTGTATCTGATCTCAATGCAGACATTGCAAACGTCCTTGTTCAATGAGAGTGTAGCTCGGTCCTAGCTCCCATCAAAGTGTCTAGCAGACATCTGCCTGCAAAGCATACACACTTCCGAGAGTTGGGCTTATGGACTGTCCCTCCCACATCCTGCCTGCACGTACACCGCGCTCCTAACAGGCCTAGCCCCGATGCGTGCCTGAAGTGTTGTGAGAGGTAAGTGGAAAGTCCCGGCCCACAAGACTAGTGCATCCAAGCTCAACCCAGCGATTTCCTAGTATTTCCTGTGTGAGCCAGGTGCTACATCCTAAGTGCCATACGAGAGAAGCTAGCTGAACGCCTTGTCCGAAAGCAACTTACTTCGGAGAGTTGAGCTCACCCTCAGTCCCTCACAGTTGCACACTGCCTGCAGAAAGAGTTTCCAACATCTGCACCACAGCCGTTTGTCAGAGGCTTGTGAGACGCAAGTGGAATAAGCAGACCTGGAGGGTGTCTCCAGCTGCAGTGGAGTGGTATTCTGGGTACCTCCTGGCTTAGAACACTGTTACGTTCTCAGTGCCCGAGGAACGCAGCTAGTTGAAAGCTGGCTTGTAGGCGTGCTTCCTTGTGCGAGCTGAGTTCAGGGCAGGACCCTCCCGCATTCTGACTGCCCGTAGACGTAGGTCCCAGCATCCTTATGTTAGGTGCCGGAAGAGGTTGTGTGAAGAGCATGTGGAAGTGACAGGATTCTCCTCAGTGTATCTGATCTCAATGCAGACATTGCAAACGTCCTTGTTCAATGAGAGTGTAGCTCGGTCCTAGCTCCCATCAAAGTGTCTAGCAGACATCTGCCTGCAAAGCATACACACTTCCGAGAGTTGGGCTTATGGACTGTCCCTCCCACATCCTGCCTGCACGTACACCGCGCTCCTAACAGGCCTAGCCCCGATGCGTGCCTGAAGTGTTGTGAGAGGTAAGTGGAAAGTCCCGGCCCACAAGACTAGTGCATCCAAGCTCAACCCAGCGATTTCCTAGTATTTCCTGTGTGAGCCAGGTGCGACATCCTAAGTGCCATACGAGAGAAGCTAGCTGAACGCCTTGTCCGAAAGCAACTTACTTCGGAGAGTTGAGCTCACCCTCAGTCCCTCACAGTTGCACACTGCCTGCAGAAAGAGTTTCCAACATCTGCACCACAGCCGTTTGTCAGAGGCTTGTGAGACGCAAGTGGAATAAGCAGACCTGGAGGGTGTCTCCAGCTGCAGTGGAGTGGTATTCTGGGTACCTCCTGGCTTAGAACACTGTTACGTTCTCAGTGCCCGAGGAACGCAGCTAGTTGAAAGCTGGCTTGTAGGCGTGCTTCCTTGTGCGAGCTGAGTTCAGGGCAGGACCCTCCCGCATTCTGACTGCCCGTAGACGTAGGTCCCAGCATCCTTATGTTAGGTGCCGGAAGAGGTTGTGTGAAGAGCATGTGGAAGTGACAGGATTCTCCTCAGGTGTATCTGATCTCAATGCAGACATTGCAAACGTCCTTGTTCAATGAGAGTGTAGCTCGGTCCTAGCTCCCATCAAAGTGTCTAGCAGACATCTGCCTGCAAAGCATACACACTTCCGAGAGTTGGGCTTATGGACTGTCCCTCCCACATCCTGCCTGCACGTACACCGCGCTCCTAACAGGCCTAGCCCCGATGCGTGCCTGAAGTGTTGTGAGAGGTAAGTGGAAAGTCCCGGCCCACAAGACTAGTGCATCCAAGCTCAACCCAGCGATTTCCTAGTATTTCCTGTGTGAGCCAGGTGCGACATCCTAAGTGCCATACGAGAGAAGCTAGCTGAACGCCTTGTCCGAAAGCAACTTACTTCGGAGAGTTGAGCTCACCCTCAGTCCCTCACAGTTGCACACTGCCTGCAGAAAGAGTTTCCAACATCTGCACCACAGCCGTTTGTCAGAGGCTTGTGAGACGCAAGTGGAATAAGCAGACCTGGAGGGTGTCTCCAGCTGCAGTGGAGTGGTATTCTGGGTACCTCCTGGCTTAGAACACTGTTACGTTCTCAGTGCCCGAGGAACGCAGCTAGTTGAAAGGTGGCTTGTAGGCGTGCTTCCTTTTGCGAGCTGAGTTCAGGGCAGGACCCTCCCGCATTCGGACTGCCCGTAGATGTAGGTCCCAGCATCCTTATGTTAGTTGCCGGAAGGGGTTGTGTGAAGAGCATGTTGAAGTGACAGTATTCTCCTCAAGTGTATCTGATCTCAATGCAGACATTGCCAACGTCCTTGTTCAATGTGAGTGTAGCTCGGTCCTAGCTCCCATCAAAGTGTCTAGCATGGGTGGGGCCACAGAGGGAGGACAGGGCGAGCTTGTGGGTTTGGGTCCTGACGCCCTCCACCCACCCCGGGGTCTCTTTCCCCCTTCCTCCTCCTCCTCCTCCACCCCCCCTTCCTCCTCCACCCGCCCGCGGTGCCCCCCTCACCTTCCCGCTCGCCCCTATTGTTCCGCCCCCGGCCTTCCGCCCTTCCCCTTCCCTCCCGCTCCCCTTTTCCCCTCAGTTGCCTCGCGCCCGCAGTTTTTGGCTTTCACCCCCACCAGTGACCAAAGACTTGACCACTCAAAGTCCAGCTCCCCGGAACACTGCTCGACATGGACACCGGTGTGATGGAAGGTGGATTAAATGTCACTCTCCATCCGGCTACTTATGCATGGAAAGGAAGTTGGCAGTATCATCGGAATGAAAGGAGAATCAGTTAAGAAGATGCGTGAGGAGAGTGGTGCACGTATCAACATCTCAGAAGGGAATTGTCCTGAGAGAATTATCACTTTGGCTGGACCCACTAACGCCATCTTCAAAGCCTTCGCTATGATCATTGACAAACTGGAAGAGGACATCAGCAGCTCTATGACCAATAGCACAGCTGCCAGTAGACCCCCAGTTACCCTGAGGCTGGTGGTCCCTGCTAGTCAGTGTGGCTCTCTCATTGGGAAAGGTGGTTGCAAGATCAAGGAAATACGAGAGAGTACAGGGGCTCAGGTTCAGGTGGCAGGGGATATGCTCCCCAACTCAACTGAGCGGGCCATCACTATTGCTGGCATTCCGCAATCCATCATTGAGTGTGTGAAACAGATCTGCGTGGTCATGTTGGAGTCCCCCCCGAAGGGCGTGACCATCCCGTACCGGCCCAAGCCGTCCAGTTCTCCAGTCATCTTTGCAGGTGGTCAGGACAGGTACAGCACAGGCAGCGACAGTGCGAGCTTTCCCCACACCACCCCGTCCATGTGCCTCAACCCTGACCTGGAGGGACCACCTCTAGAGGCCTATACCATTCAAGGACAGTATGCCATTCCACAGCCAGATTTGACCAAGCTGCACCAGTTGTCAATGCAACAGTCTCATTTTCCCATGACGCATGGCAACACCGGATTCAGTGGCATTGAATCCAGCTCTCCAGAGGTGAAAGGCCATTGGGGTTTGGATGCATCTGCTCAGACTACTTCTCATGAACTCACCATTCCAAACGATTTGATTGGCTGCATAATCAGGCGTCAAGGCACCAAAATCAATGAGATCCGTCAGATGTCTGGGGCGCAGATCAAAATTGCGAACCCAGTGGAAGGATCTACTGATAGGCAGGTTACCATCACTGGATCTGCTGCCAGCATTAGCCTGGCTCAATATCTAATCAATGTCAGGCTTTCCTCGGAGACGGGTGGCATGGGGAGCAGCTAGAACAATGCAGATTCATCCATAATCCCTTTCTGCTGTTCACCACCACCCATGATCCATCTGTGTAGTTTCTGAACAGTCAGCGATTCCAGGTTTTAAATAGTTTGTAAATTTTCAGTTTCTACACACTTTATCATCCACTCGTGATTTTTTAATTAAAGCGTTTTAATTCCTTTCTCTGTTCAGCTGTTAATGCTGAGATCCATATTTAGTTTTATAAGCTTCTCCCCCCCCCTTTTTTTTGGCTCATGAATTTTTCTGTTTGTCATGGAAATGTAAGAGTGGAATATTAATACATTTCAGTTTAGTTCTGTAATGTCAGGAATTTTTCAAAAAAATTAAAAGATGGACTGGAGCTTTTTCTTTGTGAATAGAATAGAATGTGTTTTTTTTTTCGTGATTAATTTTAGTGTTATCTGTCAAATACTTTCAGTTGAAAAAAAAATGGCGAAGAGGGCTGGCCATCATCCTGCACCAGGATTGCCTGCTGCTGCTGCAGTTACTAAGGGAAGAATCACCAGCACTGCTAGTGTCTCACTTGTGGCAAACCTCACCGAAGGTCGGATGACCTCTGCAAGACTTGAGGACAATAGAAGGGCAGTCCTGGCTCTTTCCTCCAATTTTTCCCTGCCTGGGTCAGGTGTACCAGCTGGGAAGTCGCTCACTGCTTCCAGTACTACAATCTAGCCAGCCGTGTGGATTGGATTCGATTGGATTGGAACCAAGTTTTCTTACCCTGTATCACCTAGAGTAGAAACACCACAGGCTTTAAGAAGTTTTCAAAACAACAACAAGTTTTCCAGTGGGATGGACTCGAGGGGCTGGAGAACCCTCTTAACCAGCAAAACCAGATTCTTGTGGTTAAAGAGCACAGGGGAAGCACTAGCTGGTGGAGGGGAAGAGTGCTGCCTAAGGTGGCCAGAAATCCAAGAGGTTTCACCTGCCTCTGGGTGGAGAGGAGGGCAGATATTGGTTGCTGGAGGAAAGGCCTCTCCCTCCCCTTTTACCTGCCAATTAACAGACGCTAGAGAAATTCAATTCTTTATTAGAACTCTTTAGATCAATGTTCCCTCCACCATTTAGCGGCCGTGAAGCTATTAGAGGGGCTACAGAAGTATGACATTGATGATAATGAAATTGATGAAAATGATATAAAGTTTTTTTTAAGACATGGTGTTGAGGGAAGCACTGATGCCAAAGATGATTTATGTCTAAGTGAGTCGGATAAGACAGATGCTAGAATGAGAGCTTATAAGAAAATTGTTGAATTGAGACACCTGCTGGATATTGCTGAGAGCAACTATAAACACTTGGGAGGGATAACAGAAGAAGATCTAAAGCAGAAGAAAGAACAGCTCGAGTCTGAAAAGACTATCAAGGAGCTGCAGGGCCAGCTGGAGTACGAACGGCTCTGGAGAGAAAAATTAGAAGGTCAGCTGGATGAATATCGTGCAGAGGTGGATCAACTCAGGGAGACACTGGAAAAGATTCAGGTTCCCAACTTTGCTGTGGAAGATGACTCTTCTTGTGAGTCAAGCAAAGAGAAGAGGCAAATAAAGAAAAAGGTGTCTTCTGGGGGAGTTTTTGTGAGAAGGTACTAATCAGTGAAATAACTTTAAATAAACTTGCTTGATTTTTCTTTTATTTTTAAAAAAAGGACATTGCAAACGTCCTTGTTCAATGAGAGTGTAGCTCATTCCTAGCTCCCATCAAAGTGTCTAGCAATCATCTGCCTGCAAAGCATACACACTTCCGAGAGTTGGGCTTATGGGCAGTCCCTCCCACATCCTGCCTGCACGTACACCGCGCTCCTAACAGGCCTAGCCCCGATGCGTGCCTGAAGTGTTGTGAGAGTTAAGTGGAATGTCCCGGCCCACAAGACTAGTGCATCCAAGCTCAACCCAGCGATTTCCTAGTATTTCCTGTGTGAGCCAGGTGCGACATCCTAAGTGCCATACGAGAGAAGCTAGCTGAACACCTTGTCCGAAAGCAACTTACTTCGGAGAGTTGAGCTCACCCTCAGTCCCTCACAGTTGCACACTGCCTGCAGAAAGAGTTTCCAACATCTGCACACAGCCGTTTGTCAGAGGCTTGTGAGACGCAAGTGGAATAAGCAGACCTGGAGGGTGTCTCCAGCTGCAGTGGAGTGGTATTCTGGGTACCTCCTGGCTTAGAACACTGTTACGTTCTCAGTGCCCGAGGAACGCAGCTAGTTGAAAGCTGGCTTGTAGGCGTGCTTCCTTGTGCGAGCTGAGTTCAGGCAGGACCCTCCCGCATTCTGACTGCCCGTAGACGTAGGTCCCAGCATCCTTATGTTAGGTGCCGGAAGAGGTTGTGTGAAGAGCATGTGGAAGTGACAGGATTCTCCTCAGGTGTATCTGATCTCAATGCAGACATTGCAAACGTCCTTGTTCAATGAGAGTGTAGCTCGGTCCTAGCTCCCATCAAAGTGTCTAGCAGACATCTGCCTGCAAAGCATACACACTTCCGAGAGTTGGGCTTATGGACTGTCCCTCCCACATCCTGCCTGCACGTACACCGCGCTCCTAACAGGCCTAGCCCCGATGCGTGCCTGAAGTGTTGTGAGAGGTAAGTGGAAAGTCCCGGCCCACAAGACTAGTGCATCCAAGCTCAACCCAGCGATTTCCTAGTATTTCCTGTGTGAGCCAGGTGCGACATCCTAAGTGCCATACGAGAGAAGCTAGCTGAACGCCTTGTCCGAAAGCAACTTACTTCGGAGAGTTGAGCTCACCCTCAGTCCCTCACAGTTGCACACTGCCTGCAGAAAGAGTTTCCAACATCTGCACCACAGCCGTTTGTCAGAGGCTTGTGAGACGCAAGTGGAATAAGCAGACCTGGAGGGTGTCTCCAGCTGCAGTGGAGCGGTATTCTGGGTACCTCCTGGCTTAGAACACTGTTACGTTCTCAGTGCCCGAGGAACGCAGCTAGTTGAAAGCTGGCTTGTAGGCGTGCTTCCTTGTGCGAGCTGAGTTCAGGGCTGGAGCCTCCCGCATTCTGACTGCCCGTAGACGTAGGACACAGCATCCTTATGTTAGGTGCTGGAAGAGGTTGTGTGAAGAGCATGTGGAAGTGACAGGATTCTCCTCAGGTGTATCTGATCTCAATGCAGACATTGCAAACGTCCTTGTTCAATGAGAGTGTAGCTCGGTCCTAGCTGCCATCAAAGTGTCTAGCAGACATTTGCCTGCAAAGCATACACACTTCCGAGAGTTGGGCTAATGGACTGTCCCTCCCACATCCTGCCTGCACGTACACCGCGCTCCTAACAGGCCTAGCCCCGATGCGTGCCTGAAGTGTTGTGAGAGGTAAGTGGAAAGTCCCGGCCCACAAGACTAGTGCATCCAAGCTCAACCCAGCGATTTCCTAGTATTTCCTGTGTGAGCCAGGTGCGACATCCTAAGTGCCATACGAGAGAAGCTAGCTGAACGCCTTGTCCGAAAGCAACTTACTTCGGAGAGTTGAGCTCACCCTCAGTCCCTCACAGTTGCACACTGCCTGCAGAAAGAGTTTCCAACATCTGCACCACAGCCGTTTGTCAGAGGCTTGTGAGACGCAAGTGGAATAAGCAGACCTGGAGGGTGTCTCCAGCTGCAGTGGAGTGGTATTCTGGGTACCTCCTGGCTTAGAACACTGTTACGTTCTCAGTGCCCGAGGAACGCAGCTAGTTGAAAGCTGGCTTGTAGGCGTGCTTCCTTGTGCGAGCTGAGTTCAGGGCAGGACCCTCCCGCATTCTGACTGCCCGTAGACGTAGGTCCCAGCATCCTTATGTTAGGTGCCGGAAGAGGTTGTGTGAAGAGCATGTGGAAGTGACAGGATTCTCCTCAGGTGTATCTGATCTCAATGCAGACATTGCAAACGTCCTTGTTCAATGAGAGTGTAGCTCGGTCCTAGCTCCCATCAAAGTGTCTAGCAGACATCTGCCTGCAAAGCATACACACTTCCGAGAGTTGGGCTAATGGACTGTCCCTCCCACATCCTGCCTGCACGTACACCGCGCTCCTAACAGGCCTAGCCCCGATGCGTGCCTGAAGTGTTGTGAGAGGTAAGTGGAAAGTCCCGGCCCACAAGACTAGTGCATCCAAGCTCAACCCAGCGATTTCCTAGTATTTCCTGTGTGAGCCAGGTGCGACATCCTAAGTGCCATACGAGAGAAGCTAGCTGAACGCCTTGTCCGAAAGCAACTTACTTCGGAGAGTTGAGCTCACCCTCAGTCCCTCACAGTTGCACACTGCCTGCAGAAAGAGTTTCCAACATCTGCACCACAGCCGTTTGTCAGAGGCTTGTGAGACGCAAGTGGAATAAGCAGACCTGGAGGGTGTCTCCAGCTGCAGTGGAGTGGTATTCTGGGTACCTCCTGGCTTAGAACACTGTTACGTTCTCAGTGCCCGAGGAACGCAGCTAGTTGAAAGCTGGCTTGTAGGCGTGCTTCCTTGTGCGAGCTGAGTTCAGGGCAGGACCCTCCCGCATTCTGACTGCCCGTAGACGTAGGTCCCAGCATCCTTATGTTAGGTGCCGGAAGAGGTTGTGTGAAGAGCATGTGGAAGTGACAGGATTCTCCTCAGGTGTATCTGATCTCAATGCAGACATTGCAAACGTCCTTGTTCAATGAGAGTGTAGCTCGGTCCTAGCTCCCATCAAAGTGTCTAGCAGACATCTGCCTGCAAAGCATACACACTTCCGAGAGTTGGGCTTATGGACTGTCCCTCCCACATCCTGCCTGCACGTACACCGCGCTCCTAACAGGCCTAGCCCCGATGCGTGCCTGAAGTGTTGTGAGAGGTAAGTGGAAAGTCCCGGCCCACAAGACTAGTGCATCCAAGCTCAACCCAGCGATTTCCTACTATTTCCTGTGTGAGCCAGGTGCTACATCCTAAGTGCCATACGAGAGAAGCTAGCTGAACGCCTTGTCGAAAGCAACTTACTTCGGAGAGTTGAGCTCACCCTCAGTCCCTCACAGTTGCACACTGCCTGCAGAAAGAGTTTCCGAAATCTGCACCACAGCCGTTTGTCAGAGGCTTGTGAGACGCACGTGGAATAAGCAGACCTGGAGGGTGTCTCCAGCTGCAGTGGAGTGGTATTCTTGGTACCTCCTGGGTTAGAACACTGTTACGTTCTCAGTGCCCGAGGAACGCAGCTAGTTGAAAGCTGGCTTGTAGGCGTGCTTCCTTGTGCGAGCTGAGTTCAGGGCAGGACCCTCCCGCATTCTGACTGCCCGTAGACGTAGGTCCCAGCATCCTTATGTTAGGTGCCGGAAGAGGTTGTGTGAAGAGCATGTGGAAGTGACAGGATTCTCCTCAGGTGTATCTGATCTCAATGCAGACATTGCAAACGTCCTTGTTCAATGAGAGTGTAGCTCGGTCCTAGCTCCCATCAAAGTGTCTAGCAGACATCTGCCTGCAAAGCATACACACTTCCGAGAGTTGGGCTTATGGACTGTCCCTCCCACATCCTGCCTGCACGTACACCGCGCTCCTAACAGGCCTAGCCCCGATGCGTGCCTGAAGTGTTGTGAGAGGTAAGTGGAAATTCCCGGCCCACAAGACTAGTGCATCCAAGCTCAACCCAGCGATTTCCTAGTATTTCCTGTGTGAGCCAGGTGCTACATCCTAAGTGCCATACGAGAGAAGCTAGCTGAACGCCTTGTCCAAAAGCAACGAACTTCGGAGAGTTCAGTTTACCCTCAGTGCCTCACAGTTGCACACTGCCTGCAGGAAGAGTTTCCAACATCTGCACCAGAGCCGTTTGTCAGAGGCTTGTGAGACGCAAGTGGAATAAGCAGACCTGGATTGTGTCTCCAGGTGCAATGGAGTGCAATTCTGTGTACCTCCTGGCTTAGAGTACTGCTACGTTCTCAGTGCCCTAAGAACGCAGCTAGTTGAAAGCTAGCTTGTAGGCATGCTTCCTTGTGCGAGGTGAGGTCAGGGCAGGACACTCCCGCATCCTGACTGCCCATAGACGTAGGTCTCAGCATCCTTATGTTAGGTGCCGGAAAATGTTGTGTGAAAAGCATATGGAAGTGACAGGACCCTCCTCAAGTAAATCTGAGTCCAATGCAGACATTGCAAACATCCTTGTTCAATGAGACTGTAGCTCGGTCCTAGCTCCCATCAAAGTGTCTAGCAGACATCTGCCTGCAAAGCGAACACACTTTCGAGAGTTGAGCTTATAGCCTATCGCTCCCACATCCTGACTGCCTGTATGGTTCGCTTGCACACCATTTCGTTCTACGCTGGACAGGAGCATAGAGAGAACCAAGTGACTGGATTGTCAATATCGCGCCTAGCTGACACCTGCCTCCAAAGCATGCACACTCCTTTGGGTTGAGCTTATGGCTTCAACCTCACACATGCTGAGCAACTGTACCCTTTGCAGCCAAGGGATTTTGTTGGACACGGGATTCAAGCTTTGCGAGAGGCAGAGAGATTCATTTTCTTTGTGAGAATCACATCGAAAAAAATCGAATCGAAACGAAAATAAACGTATCAAAACGAAAAAAAACTCGAATCGAAACGGAAAAGAATCGAATTTGAAACGAATAATGAATCGAATCGAAAAAAGTCGAAACGAAACGAAAAAAATCGAATTGAATCGAATCGAAATATTCGATTCGATCGAACCGAAAAATTCTAATCAATCAAATTGAAAAATTCAATCGAATCGAATCAAATCGAAAAATTCGAATTGAATCGAATCCGAAAATTCGAATCGAATCGAATCGAATCGAACTGAAAAATTCGAATCGAGGCAAATCGAATCGGAAAATTTGAATCGAATCGAATGAATCAAATCGAAAAATTCGAATCAAGTCGAATCGAATCGAAAAATTCGAATCTAATCAATTTGAAAAATTCGAATCATATCGAAATCAAATCGAATCCGAAAATTTGAATAGGAATCGAAATCAAAAAATTAGAATCGAATTGAATCGATCGAAAATTGAATCGAAACGAAAATATCTAATCGAAGGAAAAAAAATCGAATGAAATTCGAAAATAAGAGAATCGAAACAAAAAATCAAATGGAAACGAAAAAAATCAATCGAATGAAAAATTCGAATCGAATCGAATCCAATCGAACAATTCGAATCGAATCAAATTGTAAAAAATGAATCGAACGAAA
>NW_024571002.1:0-35111 GCF_018345385.1 Vulpes lagopus | reverse complement strand
TTGGCTTCTCTGAAAATATAGGCAATTAGATATAGAAGCATGAAGACTTGGAAAGTGAAAGGGTAGGCAAGGTCTCACGGCTGAGGTTTTTATTGGGGAATACCTTTGTTTAACTAATTCATCAGGCAGTATTCTGATGGCGCACATGGAGACCTAATTCGAATCCCTTTTAGGGTGCTTCATGAAATGTAACTATCTGGCAGAAGAAAGACTACTTTGGTTGAATGTTTTATTGAGCTAAAGTGACTCTAATTCTAGATGAGCCTGAAGCTGTGACGTTAACGTGTTGTGGTCGTTTAAAGAACTCTGGACCAGAATCGAGTCTTGGCTTTGCGCCTTGCCACCCATGTGAATTACTGAGCAGTGTGCATTACTTCTCGTGTCTTCTCAGTTTCCTTATCTGTTAGTTGAGGGGATCGGTCTCCATACCGTTCATTAACTCTTTGTTTTTAATGACAGTCACAGATTTGTCATTATTGGACCATCACTAATAAATATCACAAAAAGTGAATTCATTTCTCTTTCTCCCTCTCCCTCGTTTTTTGCATTTTTCCATTCTGGAACTTTGATTTGCTTTTTAGAATACTTATTTATTTGAACTGGGAAGGAGTTGCAGGTCATTTTCCATTCACATTCGTAACTTTTTATGATCTAATGAAGGTCATTTCATAAATGAATTGCTGAGGACGGCTGAGCCGTCCAGTACCCTTTTTTAATTTAAATTTAAATTAAAACATTTTTTAATTTAAATTCAATTTGTCAACATGTAGTATAATACCCAGTGTTCATCACATCACTTGCCCTCCTTAATGTCCGTCCCCAGTTACACTATCCTCCCACCCACCTCCCCTTCCGCAATCCTTTGTTTCCCCGAGTTAGGAGTCTCTCATAGTTTATCTTCTGTGAGACCCAGGAAATTTAACAAAAATCCCCTACCCCTGGACAAGCAGAGCAGTACTGATTCCATTTTGTGCTACACCTTCCACCTGCTGTGTGACCCCCAGGTAACCAGCTTATTGCTTAAGGCACTGCCCCACCCTAGTCAAGCCGCTGGGCACACCCTAACCGGAAATCAGCTCATAACCATGTAACCCTGCTTTGTGCCCACCAAAACTGTGCACCAATTCCGAGCAAAGTAATAGGCCAGCTCAAATGGATACTATAGGGTAAGATGTAATTCAATCGGCCACTTGTGTGTGGACCGACATGACTGTGCAACTTTCTGCGTATCCCATGGGCCACTGGCCCCTATAAAGCTGCTACGCCTCTTAGTCTCGGGGTCCAAGTCCCTGCTCCGCTGTGTCGGGTACACTTGGACCCAAGCTCGAGCTTGTAAATAAACCCTCGTGTGTTTGCATCGGTGTCGGCTCCTCGGTGGTTTCTCGGATTAGCAATCTTGGGGACAACACTGCCTCTCTCAATTTTCTCCACTCAGTTTCCCTCCCCTCCCTTATGATCCTCTTCACTGTTTCTTACATTCGACATAAGAGTGAAACCGTATGATAATTCTTTCTCCACGTGGCTTATTTTATTCAGCATAATACCCTCCAGTTCCATGTCCATGAAAATGGTAGGTATTCATCCTTGCAGATGGCTAAATAATAATACATTGTATATATAGACCACATCTTCTTTTTTTAAATTTTTTTATAATTTAAAAAAAATTTTATTTATGATAGTCACACACACACACACAGAGAGAGGCAGAGACATAGGCAGAGGGAGAAGCAGGCTCCATGCACCGGGAGCCCGATGTGGGATTCGATCCCGGGTCTCCAGGATCGCGCCCTGGGCCAAAGGCAGGCGCCAAACCGCTGCGCCACCCAGGGATCCCCAGACCACATCTTCTTTATCCATTCATCTGTTGCAGGACATCAAGGCTCCTTCCACAGTTTGGCTATTAACATTGCCGTTGTGAACATTGGGGTGCAAGTGTCCAGTCATTGCACTACATCTGTGTCTTTGGGGTAAATACCCAGCAGTGCAATTGGTGGGTTGTAGTATAGCTCCATTTCCAGCTTTTTGAGGAACCTCCACACTGTTTTCCAGAGTGGCTGCTCCAGTTCACATTCCCTCCAACAATGCAAGAGTGTTCCACTTTCTCCACATCCTCTCCCACATTTGTCGTTTCCCGTCTTGTTAATTTCCCCCATTCTCACTGGTGTGAGGTGGTATCTCATTGTGGTTTTGATTTCTATCTCCCTGATGAAAAGTGACGTGGAGCAGTTTTTCATGTGCTTGCTTGCTCGCTCTGTGTAGGTCTTCTTTGGAGAAACGGCTGGCACCTTTAAGTTGGAGAAGAGATGGCATCTCAAGGGGTGTTATTTCCTGTCATGGCCACATACCAGAAGGCTCTTGAGTATGTGTGTGTGCGTTTGCCTTTGCCTGTTAGGAGAGGTCGTTGGATAGAATTTGAAAGCAGATCCTCTGCATATTTATAGGTCTATATCTATTTCTCTCTCTTTCTGCACACATCTATTTCTAACCATTTTGTCTCTATCTCTATAGGGAGATCTATATATGGACGTATAGAGATTAGATATAGAAATATTTATTTTGCATATTTAAATATAAATCTATAGTTCTGTTTATAGATAATAATTATTATATTATCAGTAATACATTGAATAATAAATATATTAAGTGGAAACATAGATTTATGTTTATATGTTTGTTTATATAAACATCTATTCATGTTCCTGGGATCGATCTATCAGTAGATCTATCACTCTATCATCTACCTAGCTAGCTAGCTATATATCCCAGGAAGAGAGAAACCCAGATCGAACAGACGGGAATGTCCCCCTCCGGAATGTGTCATGCAAGAAGATAGGCAAAAATCTTCTGTACTTTCCTGATGTGCCGATGCAATTAACTCAGAGATGTACCTGTGATGTACTGTGGGCCAGGCGCCAGTGGTCAAGAGAGAATCCTTGAGACATTTTCCATGCAAAAAGGTGTTTTTATTAAAGTATGGGGACAGGACCCCTGGGCCTGAAGAGCTTCATCAGGATCATGAGGAGCCTTGGTTATAAACTTTAAAGTTGCCGTGTGGGGTGGGGACTCTAGAGATAAAAGAAGTTTCCAAAAGGATTTTCACAGGTGAAAGATTTACAGGATCCTGGAGGTCTGGCTATCAGCAAACAAATGTTGCTTTTGGCCTCTAGCAAAGCATTAACATTCAGGCAGCTGTGAATTCTTTGAAGAA
This sequence comes from Vulpes lagopus, assembly GCF_018345385.1. Taxonomy (NCBI): domain Eukaryota; kingdom Metazoa; phylum Chordata; class Mammalia; order Carnivora; family Canidae; genus Vulpes; species Vulpes lagopus. The sequence continues at coordinate 31,903 of NW_024571002.1, read as the reverse complement.
TGTCCCACTCTGTGGGTTTCAAGTATTTGTTTATGGACTGCAAGTTTGTTAGGAAATGTAATGGTAGGGATGCCTGGGTGGCTCAGTGGTTGAGCATCTGCCTTTGGCTCAGGGCATGATCCTGGGGTCCTAGGATGGGGTCCCACATTGGGCTACCCGCAGGGAGCCTGCTTCTCCCTTTGTCTCTGTCTCTGCCCCTCTTTCTTTCTTCTTCTTCTCTCTTCTTTCTCTCTCTCTCTCTCTCTCTCTCTCTCTGTGTGTGTGTCTCTCATGAGTAAATAAACAAAATCTTTTTTTTAAAAAAGCAGATGTAATTTTAATCTATATTTCTTTGGCCTTAGTTCCCCCTATCACCTGGGTCTTCTCTCCCTCCCTGCATCTCTTGGTTCATTGGCCTTTGGTGGTGAAGAATCCAAAGGATATGAGGCAGGAGGAGAGTGAGATGGGATTAAGCCAATGAAGTAATTTCCCAGGGAGCTTGGGTAAGAGAAGTGCAGCAGGCGGAATGAAGTGAGAAAGTCAGGTTCTTGTCTCACAGAGTCGAAGAATGAATCTGGTGGACAAAGAAGAGTAAGTAAAGCGACAGGAGTTTATTAAGCAAGGATACCGAGAAAGCTCTCAGGAGTGGGAGGGGCCCAGGCTGGGTTGCCCACATGGGCCTCCACTGACCGTTTTTCATTTAGAACTGATCAGGGAGCTTGTGGCCTTCTCATTCTTGGGATGTCTTGGTTTGAGTAAGGACTAGTGATAACATCTTTAACGGTTTACTTCTTTTTAGAGTCTGGTTATTCTTTGTTGGGCACAGAGGACTGTCCTAAAAAAGACCCTCTCTACCCATACCTGGGACAGGGTGGTCTCGTTTGTTTCTTTATTTCTGGTTTCCTTACATCTCAGCATCCTTAGGATCTTTGTGAGCCTGAATCTGTAGCCCCCTACCTATTTCTCCCTACCTAGACTCTCCTGTCCCTCAGTCAAGAACGGGAGAGATGTGGCTCTGACAAAAGGTGCACTAAGAAACATTGTCACAGTTTCAATGTACCCTCCGCACGATTTGTGAGACCCAATTACTTCGAAACTCCTTTTTCCTCCTTTTTGTTTTGGATGGCAATGCTGCTCTGTGACTGACCTACACGATCAATGACTCGGTAACAGTTCAACTCTGTGGAGAGAACCCAAGGGTCCGCTGGGGAAGTATGAAGGAGAACTGTGGACTTGCTTGTTTTGCCCTCAGAAATCAGCATTAAGACTACAGGTAGTCCTCTGGGACATAGATCGAAACCCAGTGGGGACGGAGCCTGTCTCTGTACCTGCCATATAGAAGGCCAAATAGACTTCTTTTGGAAACGGATGGGTGTTGAATAAATAGGAGAATCTCTGTATGCTGGGTCTGTTTCAGGTCACTGATTCATACTTAGGGAACTGGTTCTCTGAACAAGTCCTGGAAAACGTATCCTAAGTTATTTGAAAAGGAGTAGTAAGATAGATAAGGAGTTCAGAATTGAGAAAAATATTAAAATCATGTGAGGAAAGTAGAGGTGTTGATCCCGGAAGTGGGTTTCTTGCAATTTACTCACTTATAGCTCGCATATTCTGAACAGAAAAAAGAAAGGGAAGGAACCGCATGTGCTCGAGGTCATCAATTTCATCTATAAAAAGGAAATAATACCGCCTGTCCCGCAACACTGTCGCGAGGACTAGAAGTGATGGCTGTTGATGTAAAGACTTGCTAGGTCCAGTCACCATAAAATGTAAAAACAACACACTTTATTAATATAGCAAATACCAATATAGCTGCAATATACATTTTCTTATTTATTTATTTATTTATTTATTTATTTATTTATTTATTTGAGAGAGCGAGACAGAGGGAGAGAGAGGCAGAGACAGAGACAGAGGGCGAAGCAGGCTCCATGCAGGGAGCCTGATGTGGGACTCCATCCTGCATCTCCAGCATCCCACACTGGGCTGAAGGCAGCGTTAAATCGCTGGGCCACCGGGGCTGCCCTGCAATATACTTGTTAAAAATATATTTTATTTATTTATTCATGAGAGGGAGAGAGAGAGAGAGAGAGAGAGAGAGAGAGAGAGAGAGGCAGAGACAGAGACACAGGCAGAGGGAGAGGCAGGCTCCATGCAGGGAGCCCGAAGTGGGACTCCATCCTGGGTCTCCAGGATCACGCCCTGGGAAGAAGGCAGTGCTAAACGGCTGAGCCACCCAGGCTGCCCATTTTCAATTCTTCTTAAAACACACAATTTGACTTCTTTCTAGCAAAGTTTTATGCGAGTTGGTGTACTTATCAATTAAAAGCTGTAGGGTATGGATCCCAGACTGCCCCTAAGGTGCATGTTCAGAGCCCTCCAGGTGCAGCCTGGAAACCACCGAGCTTGTCTGAGGCCACATCCACAGCTATGGGAACCAAGTGCCAGAGGCAGTCACGATTTACTGGATCAGAAACCCAGTTCTCTCCTGAAACATCTGAGTCAGGGAATTGGTTTATCTCAGGGCAGGGTGAAAAAAGCTTACACTATCAGGATTTCTCTCATCCCGAGAAAAATGCTTAGCGTTTTTTTGTCTGTTTCTTTTTTCTCATGTTGTTTGGCTATTTCTCTTGTCCTATTGCCCTACTTCCTTTGGTAATTAGTTTTAGAAAGAAACCGCTCACATAATGAAAATTATCTAGAAACTCAGGTTAACAAAATATTCTAGCCAGTGTGGATATGTGTGATTCACAGTTGCTTGAAGCCTACAGAATTTGTTTGCACAAATTAATACCAACTTTTAATAAACAGACTTTACTGTACACTGCTAAAAATATGTCCCTGTCAGAGGGGCAAGACAGCCGAAGAGTATGGTCCCCAAGTCACCTGTCCCCACCAAATGACCTAGCTAACTTTCAAATCATCCTGAAAGCCTATGAATTCGGCCTGAGATTTAAAGAGAGAACAGCTGGAATGCTACAGTGAGAAGAGTTCGCATTTCTATCAAGGCGGTTCCCACCTGGGCCTCACTTGGACCTGGTGACTGTGGTTCCCACCTGGGCCTCAGCCAGACCTGGTGACTCTAGTCCCCAACTGGGCCTCACCTGAGCCTAGTGACTCTGGTCCCCATCCGGCCTCATGTGGACCTGGCGACTGTAGTCCCCACCTTGGCTTCACCTGGACCTGGTGACTGTGGTCTCCACCTTCACCTCACCTGGACCTGGTGACTCTGGTCCCCACCCAGGCCTCACCTGGACATGGTAGCTGTGGACTTCATCTGGACCTGGTGACTGTGGTCCCCACCTGGGCCTCACCGTACCTGGTGACTGGGCTCCTCAGCTACCAATGACTAGGATCCAGAATGGACCCTTAGTTGCTACTGACACCAGGACCATCCCCAGGGTCTCACTTGTTCCTGGTGACTATGGTCCTTGTCTGGGCTGACCTGACTCATCCTTGGCTCTGATCGTATGGTCTCCCCTATCGTGAGTGTGTATTGTCTATGGTCCCTTCTGGGCCTCACCTGATGGTACTGGGCCACGATATTGGCCCTTTGCAAGGCCAGTAGGTTCTCTGAGTCCTCCTGCACGGTGCTGCAATCCAAACACATCCAAGAATGACGGCGCATGAATACCTTCCGAGGACACATGCATCCGGGTGCTCCCCGTGGGCAGGTCCCCGTCCGTCTGACCGGAGTCAGAGACAACCCCATAGCCCTGAGGGGCACAGGCTGGGCTGGAACATCACACATGGGCCCTCACTGCCTGTCTTTTGCTCGCCCACCTACAGTCCACCTTCCCAGCCACTGTCCCAGGACACGCCATCACCCTGGGATCACAGAGCGCTCCCACCCCGGTATCAGGAGCACACGGGCGGAGGACCCAGGAGGCTCTGGCGAATGCCGATCTGATGCTCTGATGCTCGGGGTGATGTCTCCCAGCCCGGGGGAGATCGAAGGTTTCTCTGAGATTCCACAAACACAACGACCGAGGGGAGAAAGCAATGGAGTGGACTTCATCAAAATTAAAACCTGATGCCAGCAAGAGTGCGACCACACTCCCCACCCTGAGGGCAAGGATGCGTGAATATCCTGAGGGGGGGCCTGGGGGGAGCACCAGGGACTCCGCCCACATTCCAGTGCGTGAAGAGCAAGCCTGCTCACTGGCCAGGGGGACCCAGCAGGCCCTGACTGTCCTCCCCTCACCACATGGTGGGGCGGGGGGGGGTGTCATCCCTGTCGGGGTCCATGCATCTAGGACGAGCTGGAAAGGTCATGTATTGGGTCTCCCTGCATAGCACAGGCCTTACAGGGGAGCGGGGGTTCCGGGGAGCTGCCGGTCTCTGACTGCAGCCTCCTTCCCTGGACAGGGCCTTAGGGTGCCGCCCTCACCCCATGGGGCTGTGGAAGGGCTGCAGGAGCTGCTCACGGTCATCTCATTGGGGTCGGGGTGTTTTGGACCCCAGCCCGGGAGGCCAGCGCCCCCACCCAGACCCACAGGCCCCAGAGTGGCCCCCGGGGAGCAGGCATCAGCGGCCACTCACCTGTGACCTGTCGCTGTGTGAGCGCCTCCTCTTTATGCACCGGGTACTGGGGAGAGTGGGAGAGTTGGGGTACTGGGGAGAGTGGGGGTACTGGGGAGAGTGGGGGTACTGAGGAGAGTGGGAGTACTGAGCTACTGGGGAGAGCGGGAGAGTCCGGTCGCTGTGAGCCAGATCCAGAGCACGAGTGCTTCCGAAGCTCTGCAGACGCACAGTGAGCGCCATGCAGCGGTGGAACCCGGGGGTGGCACAGTTCCGCCCACAGTGGGGTCCCGCATCATGACTGTGGGCAGGCGGGGTCCAATCAGCACTTAGCCCTTCACCCTGAAGGCGGAGGGTCCCGGGGGAGGGTCCTGTCCCCACGCCAGGCGGGAGGGGGATGCAGGCACCCTCCCTCATCCTCAGTTCCCATCCTTGGCCCTGCAGGCCTCCCACCATTCTAGGTAGACTGGGGGTCACAGATGTCCCCCCGACCCCCAGAGTTCACAGCATGGGGTTGCACTTAACATTCGAGGGGCTCTTGCGTGGTTCAGTCGGTTCCACGTCGACTCTTTAGTTTGGCTCAGGTCAGGATCTTGAGGTTGTGGCGTGGAGCCTCGCGTGGGGCTCAGGCTCCGTTGGGTGAGGAGTCCGCTCCAGGTTCCCCCTCTCCCTCTGCCCCTCCCTACTGCACCCTTTCTCAAGTAAATCTTCTAAAAATTAACATGAAGACACGTGAGCATGTTTATCCCCTCTGCAGAGGTGCCTTCGTGTGTGTAACGACCATGTAAATGCCTTTCACGGACCCACCGGGAGTCCTACCAGAAACCCCTTTTCCTTGATATTTATTGAAGTACAGTCAACACACAACGTGACAGTAGTTTCAGGGCTACAACTAGTGACTTGACAATTCTGTGCCTTATTCAGCTCCCCCCACGAGAAGCGGCGTCACCGTCTGTCCCCGTACAAAGTTGTCACAACAGTACTGACTCCATTCCCTAGGCTGTACTTTCTAAATTTCTGTGACTTATTTTATTTATGATCCAGACGCTTATAGCTGTTACTATCGTTCATCTACATTGCCCATGTCCTACCCACGGCCCCTCTGTCCATCAGTCAGCAGGATCCATCACATTAACCAGAGAAAGGACATGGGGCAGCCCCGGGTGGTTCAGCGGTTTAACGCCTGCCTTCAGCCCAGGGCGTGATCCTGGAGTCCCGGGATCGAGTCCCACGTCGAGTTCCCTACACGGAGCCGCCTTCTCCCTCTGCCCATGTCTCTGCCTTTCTCTCTCTGCCGCTCTCTCTGTATGTCTCTCAAGGATATATAAATAAAATCTTTAAAAAAGAAAAACGAGAGAAAGGACAAAAAGCATACGATCCTCTCAAGAGTTGCAGAAAAAGCATTTGACAAAGTACAACTTCAAAAGCCTAGTGGGTTTTGAGGAAATGTCTATCAACAGAATAAAGTTCCGCTAGGAAGGCCCGCAGCTGACATCCTCTTCAAGGGTGAAAACCTGAAATCGTCTCCCCTAAGAGCAGGAACAAGCCAAGGAGGTCCCCTCTCAGTGCTGGAAGTCCTAATGTAGTCAACAGACAGGAAACAGCAAAGGTTCCACTCCTGGAAGGGGGACGTCACACTGTCCCTATTTGTTGAAGACGCGGTGCTAGAAACAGGAAACCCGAGAGCCCCCACCAAAACCTGTTAGAACTAATGATTGAATTCAGTAAATTCATGGGACACCAACTGAACCTACAGAGCTCAGTAGCCTTGCTGCGTCCTGACAATGAGCACTCAGGAACGAAATGAAGGACGTGACTCCCTTCTCAGGAGCATCACAGAGACTAAATAATGAGACTGAACGAAAGGAGCACAAGACTTGTGCACTGAGCCATACCAGGCTCTGGGAGGCCGTCCTGGGTTCGTGGGGTGGAAGCCTCCTCTTGTGAAAATGTCCACAGTTCCTGAAGCCACCCTCGGTTTCAATGTCATTCCTATCAAAATCATGGTGGTAGATCCTAGAAGTAGGAAAAAAAAAAAAAACCCTAACATCCGTCAGCCCCCACAAATGACCCCGGACAGCAAATCAGTATTGGAAAAGCAGGACAGAGTGGGGCGCAGCACTTTCTATTTCGAACGATGTCACAGAGACACAGGATAAAGCAGTGTGGTTCTCGGCTCCCTGCTGGCTCTGTCAGTTAAGCATCGACTCCTGACCTCACCTCAGGTCCTGATCTCGGGGTCGTGAGTTCTAGCCCTGGGCTGGGCCAGGCACGAGGCGTGGCGCCTACTTAGACCCACAGGGGGTGGTTCCAGCATAAGCTGAAGGAGCAGAACAGGGAGTCCAGAAGAAAATGTGCTCTGATACAACTGATTTTGTTTAACTTAATTTAAACCCAATTAATTAATGTATAGTGTATTATACTTTCAGAGGTAGAATTCAGGGATTCACCAGTTGGAGAGAACAGCAGTGCTCGTGACATCACCTGCCATCCTTCGTGCCCATCCCCCGTTATCCCCTCCCCCGCTCCCCTCCAGCGACCCTCAGATTGTTTCCAATGATTCAGATCTGTATTTCCTGCATCTGTTTTCATCTTATTCGTTTTTCCTTCCCTTCACAGATGTTCATCTGCTTTGCTTCTTTAATTCCACCTATGAATGACACCATAGGGTCATTGTCTTTCCCGACTGACTTATTTCACTTAACAGGATCCCTCTAGTTGTATCCGCGTCATTGCAAATGGCAAGATTTCCTTCTCTTTGATAGCAGTACCATTCCTCTCTCTATGACCATCATCTATCTCCCATCCTCTATCCATCATCTGTCTGAAGGCACCGAGGCTCCTCCCACAGTGTGGCTACTGTGGACCCGGCTGCTGTGGACATCGGGGCGCAGGTGTCCCGCCTGGCGTTTCATTGCATCTGTATCTTCAGAGTGAGCTCCAGGCCGTGCACCTGCCGGTCGCAGGGCAGCTCTATCGGTAAGTTCCTGAGGAGCCTTGGCACTGTTTCCAGGGCAGCTGCACCAGCCCGCAGTCCCGCCCACAGTGGAAGAGGGTTGAGTGAGTCTTGGCGGACACGATAAAAGTCTGGTCCACATTTCATTTCGCATCCTGTGGGCTCCAATTCCTTGTCCTTAAGTATTTCTGGGGAAGCCGGGTGTTGTGCTCCATTTCAGCACGACGTTTCCGAAGCTCATAGTGTTGGACCCTAGCTCACGGGGGCCAAAGTGTCTCGGTAGAGGCCCCAGAGACTCAGACCCCAGACAGGCAGATGCAACTAGCAAGAGGGTTTTTTTTTTATGACAGTCACAGAAAGAGAGAGAGAGAGAGAGAGGCAGAGACATAGGCAGAGGGAGAAGCAGGCTCCATGCACCGGGAGCCCGACGTGGGACTCGATCCTGGGTCTCCAAGATCATGCCCTGGGCCAAAGGCAGGCACTAAACCGCTGCGCCACCCAGGGATCCCTAGCAAGAGGGTTTTATTGAACGTTTGCGCAAACGGGCCCTCGGCCTCAAAGGTGGAAGAGCCCAGATTGGCAATTACAGGCATCTTTTAAAGGCAAACCGCGGGATTAGCATAGCATTCGGGTTAAGACACGATTGATTTCTTTGAAGGTCAACATGAACATGTTCAGGGACTTTCCAGTCAGGGCGTGGGGGGGGGGATGGTTTTCTTATCTCGGAAAAACCACAGAATGTTTTTCGTTGCTTAAATTCCGGGAAGGCGCCTGGATGTGCTGCCTCTGGGTTAGGCGTGGTCCTAAATTTTCCCCGGGGGTGGGGGGGTGGGGTTGGGTTTCTTCAATAGGTCTCAGCTGGAGCCTGGAAGGAGGCAGGTCCTGCCCTGGGCGTGGGGACTCCGCCTCCCTCACCGCCTCCTTCAGTGCCTGAGCCCAGGCCCTGAGTCAGGGGGCGTGTGTACACAGTAGGCCTCCTCCGCCAGCAGTAACAGGAGCCGGTCTGTGCTCTGGCTGCCTGAGGAGGATGTGGGGCCGCGTCCAGGCTGACAGGAGCCCCGGCCTCCTCAGGACCCGCAGGTAGGCTTCAGGACCATGTGGAGCCGTGTCCTCGCTGACAGGAGCCTGGTCTCCTCAGGACCCACGGTGAGACTTCAGGAAGATGTGGGGCCGCTTCCTCGCTGACAGGAGCCCCAGCCTCCTCAGGACCCGCGGTGAGTTTTCGGGAAGATGTAGGGTCACGTCCACGCTGACAGGAGCCCCGGCCTCCTCAGGACCCACGGTGAGTTTTCGGGATGACGTGGGGCCGGGTCTACACTGACAGGAGCCCCGGCCTTCTCAGGACCGGCGGGTAGGCTTCAGTCCCATGTGGGGCCGCGTCCACGGTGACAGGAACCTGGCCTCCTCAGAACCCGCAGGGAGGCTTCTGGAGGATGTGAGGCATAGTCCACAGTGACAGGACCCCCCTCGTCCTCAGGACCTGCTGTCTATGACTCAGGAAGACATGGGGCCACGTCTGCCATGACAGGAGTCCGGCTTCCTCAGGACCTGCTGGAGGACCCTGGAGGCGCTGTTCGGAGTCACATCCACCTCAGCAGCAGCTACTCAGAACGACAAGGTAAGTGAATGGGGACAATTGAGATAGGGTTAGGGTTTAGGGTGAGCAATATGTGGTTAGGGTGAAATTAGATGATATGGATTAGTGATCATGGTTATGCGTTCGAGTTCCTGGTTAGGGTGAGAGATGGGGGAAGGGTCAAGAGTTAGGAGTAAGGTACGGATTTGGGATTAGGAAACTGAGTTAGGGAATGGATAAGGGTGATGTTACAGATAGGTTATAGGGTTTAGGGTTAAGGGATGGGGGAGGGAATACGTTTAGAGATAGAGCGGGGGATGGGGTTGAAGTTTAGGGTTAGGGGTTAAGGCAGGGGTTTGGGCTAGGTTTAGGGGACAATTAGGGATTAGGGTACGGGTTAGGGTTAGGAAACGGGTTAGGGTACAGGTTAGGGATTAGGGTTAGGGTTAGGGAATGGGTTAGGGTTAGGGAACGGGTTAGGGTTAGGGAATGGGTTAGGGTTAGAGGGTTAGGGTTAGGGTTTGGGTTAGGGAACGGGATAGGGTTAGGGTTAGGGAACGGGATAGGGAACGTGTTAGGGTTAGGGAACAGGTTAGGGAACGGGTTAGGTTTAGGGTTAGGGTTAGGGTTATGGAACGGGTTAGAGTTAGGGAACGGGTTAGGGTTAGGGGTTAGGGTAGGGTTAGGGTTAGGGAACGGGTTAGGGATTAGGGGGTTAGGGTAAGGGATAGGGTTAGGGTTAGGGAACGGAGTTAGGGAGGTTAGGGGTTAGGGGTTAGGGAAGGGTTAGGTTAGGGTTAGGGTTAGGGTTAGTGGAGGGTTAGGGTTAGGGAAGGGTTAGGGTTAGGGTAGGGTTAGGGTTAGGGAAGGGTTAGGGTTTAGGGAACGGGTTAGGGTTAGGAACGGGTTTAGGGTTAGGGAACGGGTTAGGGTTAGGATAAGGGTTAGGGTTAGGGTAACGGGTTAGGGTTATAGGGAACGGTTAGGGTTAGGGAACGGGTTAGGGTTAGGGATTAGGCGTTAGGGATAGGGTTAGGGTAAGGACGGGTTAGGGTTAGGGAACGGGTTAGGGTTAGGGAACGGGTTAGGGTTAGGGATAGGGTTAGGGTTAGGGATAGGGTTTAGGGTTAGGGTTAGGGGATAGGGTTAGGGTTAGGGTAGGGTTAGGGAACGGGTTAGGGTTAGGGTTAGGGTTAGGGTTAGGGTTAGGGTCAGGGTCAGGTCAGGGTTAGGGTTAGGGGTTAGGGTTAGGGGTTAGGGTTAGGGTTAGGGTTAGGGTTAGGGGTCAGGGTCAGGCTCAGGGTTTTTTTTTTTTTTGAAACAGTTCTCTTTACCCATGATCACTGAGTGACGCCTGGGGCAGGGAGGCCGACCAAGAGTCTCGGGCGAGGGCTCCCCCACCGTCCTCCCTCCCCCCACGCCACGTCGCCCAGTGGCATCGTGGAAAGAGGATTCTCCCATGCAAACCCCGGAGCCGGAGGGGAACTGGGAGCGCAGTTCTGCCCCCCCTGTCCCCGGGGCACGGACACGGCCACAGCACGGGGGGGGCGGAGAGGCCCCGGGGACACGAGACACTGGGGAGGAAGAGGGGTCCACCCGCAGCTGACCCCAGGCACCGGCGACCTGATGCGGTGGCGGCGCGGGGATGAGTGGCACGTGGGGCGAGGCTTGTAGCAGCGAGTCCCCCCTCCCCTCCTTTCGGACGAAGAAGGAAGACTTGGGCCCCGCGACTGGGGAGAAGAAAGGGGAGCAGGCAGCTTCTCCTAGCATGCGGCCCGGGAAGGAAGCCCCGCTCCCTTCCCGCGGGGAAAGGGCACCCATCTCCCATCGGAAACTGATCAATAAATTACAAAGTAGAGAAAAGGGAGGTGGAAGTTTGGGGCGGGATTTCTTCCTGCCCTCTTCGTTCCCCCTCTCAGTCCAGTTAAGGAGGATTCCTTAATATGGATGGGTTTTATCCAATCAGTTGAAGGTATTAAGAAAAAGATTGAATTCCCTTGAGGAAGAGGGAATTTGGCCAGCCTTTGCCTTCAGATTTTAACTGCAATATAATCTATTTCCTAGGTCTTCAGACTTCCCATCTATGCTGCAGGTTTTAGACTTGCCAGCCTCTGCATCCAATCATGGGAGCTAATTCCTTAACCATCAATCAGTCATTCTCTCCTCTCACTCCCTCCCTCCCTTTGTCTCTCATTACGCTAGTTTCTGGGTAACTCTCTGAGAATAATGTGCATTGCCCACAACCCTAAGTTTTCTAATTTAAGTGGTTGGATCATGGCATGTTTTATGGTTAATTTTTTCTTTTACTAAAATATTTTTGCAAAAAAAATATGCAGTGGAAATTTCTCCATGGTCATTGGTCATCACTATATTTATTAAGTTTGGTTTGGTTTATAATAATAAATTCAAATATATATTATTAGTTTGTAAAGTAAGATAAAGTTAAAATAAGTAAAATACTAAGCTAAAATGGATTAAAATGCAATTCAGTCTTCCTTTTTGCTTGAAAAGAAGAGTTTTCCTGCAACTCTGCAAAGAAGCTACAGGAAAATTCAAAGAACAAGAGAAAATGTGCTCTGTCAGGCTGTAGATTAATGCTATGGGATGTTTGCTCAACATGTCCAGAAATTTAAGACAGAACTATTAGATATTTGAATCTTGGAGAATGCATAAGATATGAAGAGGAGTTGAAAAGTCTTAGGAGTATTTCTATAATATTTGGTAAGAAAAAATATTCATAAAGCCAAAATTTTGCTCCGCAATTAGACCTTAAAAATAATTTTGCTTTATTATGAGGATTTGGCCTTTGCTTTATTTATATTAGGATGTACCTGCTTTATCTTTGCCTTGCACTTAACTTTTAATTTTTTGATATTTTTATGTGTGTTATTTATGTCTGGCATATTTTATATATATCTTATTTGATAGATTCTCATCGGATATTTAATTTTAAACCAACTGTAATTATTTTTAATAGGAAAGTTTCATTTTTGTATGAAAAGATTTGTGCAAAATATCAAGCTATAAAATATTTAGAACCTATTCACATAAGTAGGATAAAAACATTAACTTATACTTATCAAAAATGATCTATAACTTTCTTTCAGCATTGACGTGTTATTTTTTTCTTAAAGATTTTATTTATTTATTTGACAGAAAGAGAGAGCACAAACAGGGGGAGCAGCAGGGAGAGAAAGAAGCAGGCTCCCACAGAGCAGGGAGCCCCTGATCCCAGGACCCCAGGATCATGACCCACACAGAAGGCAGATAGATACTCAACCAATTGAGCCACCCAGGTGCCCTGAGGTATGTTATTTTTTCTACTCTTTTTTTATCTCTTTCAGCTATATGTACTTTATAATGGCATATTACTTATATCCTTCAAAAAGTTTTTGTTTGTTTGTCTTCTTGGTCATTTGAGTTTTTGCTTTTAGACACAATCAAAAGAACTTCTATCAGCTTATAAAGACTTGTAAACACTCTTTTTTTTTGTAAACACTCTTAATGCAGCAATTGAAAGCAAAAATCTCAAATTACTTGGATATATTAACTATAGGAATAAAATTGACAGTTATTACAAATTTGAAAATCAAATGCACAGCAACATATATAAAGACCTATACACAAAGATCAGATACAATGAGTCATATATATGCAAGGCTGGTTTTATGTCTAGAAAACAATTAATATAAGGCCTCATCATAATAGGATAAAATAAAAAAAAAGATTATCTCAATAGGTGTAATAAAATAATTTGCTAACATCTAAAACATTCACATTTTTAAAAAAGAGAACCCTCAATAACTAGTAATATAAATTATTTTTCTTACTCTGAAAATGGCATCTACAAAATAAATAAATAAATAAATAAAGATGACAACAAATAGCACACTTTAAATATTTCCTCTACCCCTAAGATTGAAAAATAAATAAATAAATAAATAAATAAATAAATAAATAAATAAATAAATAAGTAAATAAATAAATAAATAAATATTTCCTCTACCCCTAAGATTGGATACATGCCATACAGGAAGTTTTATCTCAGTACTTCTGCTTAACAGTATAATAGAGATTCAAGACAATATAGTAAATTAATAAAGAATAAATAGATTGAAAAAAGAAGAAATAAAAATGGTCCTTTTTCACAAACAACACAATTTCTTATGTAGATATTTTAAAATAATTTAAATGACTAATAAGGAAATAAATGACTAATAAGGAAATTTTAGCAAAGATGCAAGATACAATTAATGTAAAATGTCAATTGGATTTTTATCTCCTACCAAAAAAAGTCTCTGAATGTGAAATTAAGAAAGCACTCTTATTCACAATGACATAAAAAATAATAAAATATTTAAGAACAATTTCAACAAAAAAGTATAAGACAGGTACACCGAAAACTACAAAACACTCCTGAGGGAAATTAGGTATCTCTAAGTGAATGGAGAAGTATATCAAGCTCATTGATTGGAAGAATAAATATTGATAGTATGGCAATTTTTTCAAACCAATCTGCAAAATCAGTGAAATTCCTATTGAAATCCTTATTTTGTAAATTAGCAAGCTGACGATAACATTTATTTAGAAAAGCAAAGGATAGCTACGGCAGTATTTTAAAAATAAGTACAAAACTGAAAGACTATCTGAATTCAAAACTTACTCGAAAACTAAATTAAATCTTACTAATAAAGTATAATATTTTCATAAAGATAAACATATAAATCAATGGAAAATAATAGAAAGTCCAGAAAAACACCAGCATGTTTTTGGTCAGCTGATTTAGGGTAAAAAGTGCCAGAAGATTCAATGAAAAGAGGTCAGCTTCTCAACAAACAATGAGGAAACAACTGGGTGTCCCAAAACATACATACATTTAGTATAAATTGAATGAACTTAGATCCTTACCTCACACCATGCACGAAAACAAAAACAAAAGCAAACAAAAAAATCTAAAAATGAGCAACAGACCTATACACTATATACAAAAACTAAAATTATAAAACTAATAGAGAAAATGCAGGAAAATTTTGCGTGGTCTTAAATTAGGCAAAGGTTACTTATACATGACATCAGATGTATAATTCACAAGAGACAACATTAAAAGTGCAACTTTATCATAATTAAAAACTGACTTCTCTGGGGGCACCAGCAGCGTATGAGGGCTCCTCATTATAGTATTATCATTTTGCTGAAGACTAAAAAAGAAAAGGATATTTTCATATACTTATTGTCCATTGGATTTTTTTTTAAATAAAGTTTCTCCCTCCTTTGTAGGAACTGCTTGACTGGAGCAAGCAGTTCAAGGACTATTAGCTGATGTACGTGTCACATTTTAAGCAGAAGTATTTTAGGGAATAAGTTTTCTCTCTTTTCTTTACTCTTAGGTGTTAACTCCATCTGTTATTCTTCACTATAATTTCTCTGATGCTGTCAAAAAAGTTTTTTTAATAGTTTGCCAAGTTTTTCTAATTCTTCTCAGTAGGAATCTATTAGTCTAATTTACCTAGACCTCCTTTAATAGAAACAGAACATACAATTCACTTTTCAACAATGTCAAGTATTTTTGTTATTTCTAAAATCAATTATCTAGACTAAAATTTTCACTTACCAACTTACATGATGTTGTGTTGGAAAAAGTTTTTTTTTCATTTCCAAGTTTTATAATTTGGGGTCCAGGGCCACCCCCATTTTATTCATAAAATGAAATAAAATATTTTCATCATTTTAAAGTTTATAATATGTGTTAATTCTTTACAGAAAGATAGAATTAAATGAAATTTTATTTTTTAAAGATTCTATTGATTGATCAATTTATTAGAGGTCACGCAAGTGGGGAAGAGACAAAGGGAGAGGGAGAAGCAGACTCCTCACTGAGCAGGAGATCCCAGGACCCTGAGATCATGACCTGAGCCAAAGGTAGACACTTATCATCTGAGCCACCCAGGTACCCTGAATTAAATGAAATTTTAATTTATTAAGATGCAATTTTCTGATAAGTATCAGTCTAAACAAGTATTGATATTAATTTTATACCGCAGCGGCTTAGAGTGGCCTTACTGTATTACAATCATAGAATGTTACTGAACAAAAATGGGATAGATTAACTAGAGTGATCATATACATTGTTCACAAAGAAAACCTCTGAATAACTTCCAGCTATTTTTACCTTCAAAAAGACCAAATGTCATTTTTTAAAATGATGTGTAGTTGCCTAAAAGCCATTTTTAATGCAAGGAAACAAGAAGGGAGTTTTACAGACTACTGGATTAATCATTTTTAATAAGATATTATTTATGAGACTTTTATTTTATTATTATTATTATTATTATTATTATTTTTAATGAACAGATATGTTCACACATGATTTTTTTTATTTTTTATTCATGATAGACAGAGAGAGAGGGAGGGGGGCAGAGACACAGGCAAAGGGAGAAGCAGGCTCCATGCTGGGAACCCATCGTGGGACTCTATCCCAGGACTCCTGAGCCAATGGCAGGCGCTAAACCGATGAGCTACCCAGGCATCCCCTATAAGAGATTTTTAAAAATCACATCAGTGAATGAAATAATAGCCTAATTGATTGAAATGATAGCCTAATTAACTTCTACTCTTGTTACAGCAGTTCACATTTGATTAGGCATGGTTTAAGAGTTACTTGAGTTAATTACTTGCTTTTTGTCCTTCTTTATAATTTATGTCATAAGACTATTCTCTATATATTCAATACCATGTTAAACATTCTAGATGGAAGATAATCTTCCCATCATTTGAAAGTTTAGTTTGTACTTTTATTTTAGCTTTGACTGCATAATTTAAAAGGTTATAAGAGCTAGTACAGGGATCCCTGGGTGGCGCAGTGGTTTAGCGCCTGCATTTGGCCCAGGGTGCAATCCTGGAGACCCGGGATCGAATCCCACGTCGGGCTCCCGGTGAATGGAGCCTGCTTCTCCCTCTGCCTATGTCTCTGGCTCTCTCTCTCTCTCTCTCTCTCTCTGTGACTATCATAAATAAATACAAAAAAAATTTAAAAAAAAAGAAATGAAAAAAAAGAGCTAGTACACAGAACATATTATTTAGAATAATGTTTTTACCCATTTTCTCTTTAGCACAGACTATTTTATAAATTTTGTCATTTGTTACTATAATATTTTCTTATAGTACTTCAAAAAACTATCATTTACAAATTACTAACAGATTTAATCTATTGTGAAAACAATTTGTGTATATATATATATATATATATATATTTAGTATATTTGATATAGCTTTTATCTTTGGCAACTATTCATAAAATATTTATTTGTTTTAAAAACACTTAAATAAAAAATAAAAATAATAAATAAATAAAATAAATAAATAAAAACACTTAAATATACTGGCATTTTTCAAGCCTCTAGTTTCTTTAGCTTTGAACTGTCCAATTTATGTGACCTTTGGCTAGCTTTTGAAAATATGCTCTCAACACTTAGTTCACCACTGAGTTCCAATTTGTGATACACAGAGGGAACTCTAGGAGTCCATTTATATGACAGACAGAAACGTCCTTTTTCTTTCACTGAATATCACTTTAAGAACCTAATAGGGGGAATGTAGCTTTCACAATATCTTCAGAGCCTCAAAAACTCAGCTAACTCTATTGAAAATTAGAAGACTGTAGATAGCTGATTTCCCCAACTTTACTCAAATGCACAGAGTCAACTTTGTATATTTCATGTATTCAGTGTACATTGCTAGCTTTTAAAAGTGTGTATTTTTAATGTGATTTTAGATCAACTGTAACTAACCTCTTTTAAAATCTCTATTTTTTAAAATGTTTATTTTATAATCTTCTATTGAAATACAGTCAATAACTAGAGATAGTGCATTAACATATCCAAGATAATTGAGAAACAAACAGATTTATATATGCCACATCCCTCAAGAATCAACTATATTTTGAAATAACTTTTGCCAAGAAAATTTTTTTAAAACTCCACATTCCCTCCCTCATTAATGAAGTTAGTTATGTCCCCTCTTCTCCAATTTGGGCCTGTGTGCAATCACATTGGATTTAAAAATGACTCTTTCTATAATCAAGCACTTTATAGTATCAGACCTAAGGCATCTTTATGAATAAAGCATGCATGAGCAACAATGTTGGGAATTACGTGTGGTCAATATGAAGTCTTTGTAGCACTACGAGAAAGGTTCTTCCTCAGCCGTGAACTGGTGAGGTGAATAATTCAAGTAAGAATTGACATTGCTGGAGACCAAAATGCTGAAACATCTCTTGATTAGAATTATAAGAACATGAGAGATTTTTGGAGAGAGAATAAAGGTCATTTGGTCCATCAAGGCATATCCTTTTTAGTACTCCATTTCAGCAAGGATGGCATCTAATTGTTTCTTGAAGGACATCCCTGCTTTTTGCCTCAACAACTTTGCCTGCAGGCTCTTCTAAGCATTAATTATTCTCCACATGAAAAGGTACTTTCTGAAATATGTGGTGAATTTATTTTTTAATTTCCATTTATGTCTGTTTGTCCTATAATCTGTATTAAAATGGAAATAATAATTTGGGTTGACATTATCTGTGGCAGTTAAGACTTTATATGCTTCAAAACAGACAGCTCCAACTCTGTCCTTAATATTATATGCCCAGATTTATGGTCCTAACAACCAGCACTGCATAGCAAACAGTGGTAGGGGTCCCAGTGAGAACATTGAATACTTTGAAAATTCATAATCCCGCAAGTATATATCTTTTCTTTGTAAAATAGAGATGGGTACTTACTAAAAATAACTGAAAAGTAAATTAATTCATTGGTGTATTCCTTATCACTTGCATATATACATATATATACATGTATTTTTATATACACATTTTTTACCCAAGATCAAATAATTATTTCATCATATTTGACTAAATATTTACAAAATATAAAACATAATCACAACTTACACAAATTTGGAAATATGCATGTAAAATACATAGTATTTTCAAGTTAACCGAAAGCAAAAAAAAAATGCTATTATTCTGTAGACACAAAGAAATCTGAAAACTCATTTTTTCTAAACAGCAACTAACACCCTTTTATTTTTTGTTTTTTGAAATGTTAGGAAGGGGAAATAATTACTTATGCAATACACGTTTCCCTTTTGTAACATTAACTAAATTTTAGAAGATCAATTATTCTGTTGCAATGACACTAGTTAACATCTTACTTAGGCCAAATGTTGTAATGAAATCTCCATGACAAAGACAGATCCAGAGTGACTGGTAATCCAGGAGAGCCAGATAGTTAAACCAATCATTGCTTGACATTACACTGACCACAGTGATTGGTTCTAGTTGATCCATTTAGATCAATGTTCCAAAGTTTGTTCTGACTTGTGAAAAACAATTATTTGTCTTCCCTTACATACGAAGGAGGAAATACGTGGCTTCAACTGGTGTCAGCAAATTGCCAATTATAAAATAATCTAAGACATGTGAAAATGTGAAGTAGAGCCCTCCCAAAGTGGGAACTGAAGCCCTGGAGACCAATCTAAATTTCAATTTTTCAGTTACAGACCAGAGAAATTTGTTTAAACTCTTTTAGTTTAGGTGTCAGGGATCCCTGGGTGGCGCAGCGGTTTGGCGCCTGCCTTTGGCCCAGGGCGCGATCCTGGTGTAGTTTAGGTGTCATTAACTGCAAATGAAAGCATTCAAACTGGTAATCTAAATTTCATTTTTAAAATAAAATATATCGTTTTTGTGTTTATATAATGTTTATGTGCTTCACATCTGTGTGAGTCTAGATATTCATAGTTATGTCATAAACTATTTTTAAGGATCATGATAAAATTATGAATAATTAAGATACTCCAATTGCAACAGTTTAAAGGTAGGCAACACACATGCACACACACACACACACACACACACACACACACACACATAGATATATGCTGGAAAAGAGGTAGATGGACTAAGGAGCCTATGAACATGGTCTACTGGCTGGTCCTGGCAGCATACCTACCTCAACAGTAGCTAGTAGAAACATCAAATCTAATTTAAACTCCCCCCCCTCACTTTTTCAGTTATTACAGTATGGTCAATACCAGCACAGTAACCCAAAATAAACTTATCCACGGGATTGACCATTCTTTACAATATCCTGAAATAGAATGTCAGTTTAGACTTCTCACTTACATGTTACTTCTGAAAAAAAAAGGACATAGGTGAAGAAAAATATTCTTTTACTATTATTATTGCTTTCAGGGCCCTTGTCATTAGTTTTTATTGTCACAAAAGTAGAAGAAAGTTTCATATGATCATGAGAGATAGTTTAATCACAAAGGAAGAGGAAAGTTATGACAAGAGAAGTCTTTTTCTTTTATCACAAGAGCAGCAGGAGTCTCCCTTTATCCTGAGAAAAGTGAATCTCTTTTCCCATTTCTCTTTTTGAAACCCCTTTTGGAATAGAGGATCATAAATTTTAGGAAGGAAGAATTGATTCTGAGGCAATTTAGAATTTTTAGGCTTATTTTCTAATTTGAAAAAGTTGTTTAACTTCTAAGATTGCTTTTTCAACTATAAAAATCATCCTAATGTATTAAACCCTAATGGCCAAGGAATTAGAAAACTTAAAATAGAAAAATATAGTGATTCATAAATTTGTTTATTCATTCCTGTGATTCCTTGAGTTCTGCAGAACATTCTATGGGCACTTGGTTACTGGAGATAAGACAATATAAAATTAAAGTATGCAATATGTGCAATGTAAGACAAGGTGAGACTTTAGAGTAAGAAGAACTCTTGAAATTTAGTCAACAGTCATTAGATTGAAATGACAAGTGAAAATTGACTTTTTAGTGGGTAAACTATACATTTCTTATCACACTATGTACACACTGTTCAAACTATCCTACTTCTGATTAATTTTATATTACCCATCAATTATGACTTTATTTGTAGTTAACAAAAAATGGTAAGTAGTAATAGGACTGCTTGAGGACATTCTCAAACTTATATATTCCTTTTTATGACAAATTATACTATTTTTCTAAATCATTTTAGTAATAGAAAAACTGAATTCAATACATTTTCACCATGCCAACTATTCAAATACACAGTTGAATTGATCTTGCATTTTCAAAATAGTTTAAATAAATTTTTGCTATAGTAATGAAGCATAGAGTAGAAATAAACATGCACACTTCTAAAGATTTAAATATTACATATATTATTCAGCCATTTTTCAATGGCTAGCAATTTCATATAGTTAATAAACACCTATTAGCTATATTAACATAGTTAATAGAAAGACTTTTTTTTGCTAATATGTTTGGAAAAGCCAAAAGTCATGAGTATGATTAGAAAATTATATGAATCCTTGCTTTGAATAATTCAATCTAAACAACTGATTTATATTATTTGAAGTAAATGAAGATATGCTTGCCCTTTAGGTGTTAATTATTTCAGCAAAACTATAAATTCTTGATTTACAATGAAGCGTAAAGATTACTGTTCTAACATGAGCTTCATGCTTACCACATACCACAGTTACTCGAATAAATGACACCAGATTTCTTTTTTTTTATTTTTTTGACACCAGATTTCTAAAGCAAATAATTCCCTGTGAGTAAATTGCACTTTGGCTTGACACTGCCTCCCACAGAAGCGGGTATATCTCTTGCCAGTCTCTTCCTTCCCCATGATCTATCCGTTTTCAACAAACACATTTAACAGCTGTGGATACAAACAAGGCACATTTGGCAAAAGTAGGAACCAGATGCCAAAATCTGAATGTATGTTCTATTCAAAGCATCCGGCCCTGTTGCTAACTCCTTGGTGTCACCGCTGTCGGCTCCCTCTCTTAATCATCTACTGGCAGGCAACAGAGGCGCATCTGGGGATATTGTCGAGGTGATGTAGCTGTGCTCTGGCTACCTTGTGAGTTGTAACCATTTTGAGGTAGCTTCCTATTTCTAAGAATGTTTTGAAAAAACTATTATGAAATATGTTATACATTATGACATGTATTTATATTTTTATACTATATGAAATACACACACACACACACACACACACACACACATACTGTTATGAAACACTAAAGAGCTCATTGAAAATAAAAATCCCAAATTTAAGACTTTCAAATTTCTGCCTGGGAGCAAGACACTGTTATCTGAAATAGTTAAAACACATCCTTACAAAGTATGTGTGAACAAATGTAAGGTACAAATTAATAGTGAAATCTGCATGATAAATGACTTTAGCTACCTAGGCAGAGGATTTGTTGTAGCTCAGATTCTCTTATGCCTGAGGCTAGCTTGCATGTGTGGAGTTTATTTGGAATTTGAGCCCAGAGAGCAGAAGGGAGGAACAAAGTAGTGAGGTGAGGTGGGAAGGGGCAGGTAGTTCAAAAGGGAAGTAGTAAATCCAACAGTAAGGTAGGCATCTCTTGATTTTTGCTGGATCCCATGGTACACACTCTGGGGACGCTCCTGAAATATTTTTTTCAGAGATACATATCTGAGGGAGGAAAAGGGGAAACATTGATTTTTATTCCCCCATCTGAGAATTATTTCCTGCTTTCCTGTGCCACTTAGAAATTTTGGAGTTGTGCATGTGAGAATGTTGACTAGATTACTGTGGTCTCCTCATTGTGTGTAAGAGAAGAAAGGAGTATTTCACATGGCACGAGCTTGTGTCAAGGCATTGTTAAATTACACCCAAAGTTGCTGGATTCTGGAATCTAAGGTGGAACTTATGAGATTTGAGTTGGTAAATAAGCAGTAACAAATACACAGCTACTATTTCCTTAGCTTTCTACATACATTGTCACATTAATGTTCACAATAACTCTAAAAGTAGATATTCTTATCATTATGCTTCTATTTTATAGTTGAAACTAAGGATGTAGAAAAGTAAGGCAGTTTTCCCAGGATCATTCAGATAGAGAGGCCCAAAACTAGAATTTGACCTTTTTCTGGATGCTGTACAAGATTCAGTCCCTGTTAACAGAGGCTCTTATCTACCAGTGACTTAAAGATCTGTTCCTCAGCACAGATGGAATGCTTTGTTCATTCCAGGTGATAGAAGGTCTGCCAGAGTTGCTACACTTGAAAATTACTCCCTAATGCTGACTCCCTAATGCTCATGCCTCATTCTCATCTATCACCCCTGCTCAGTTGACCTTCATTTTTTTAAACAAGATTTTATTTATTTTTTGAGAGAGAGAGAGAGAGAGAGAGAGAGAGAGCAGGGAGAGGGGCAGAAGGAGAGGGAGAGAATCCCAGGCAGACTGTACTGAGTGCAGAGCCTAGGCAGGGCTTGACTTTCCCAGGACTCTGAGGTCATGACCTGAGCCAAAAGTAAGAGTCAGACACTTACCCAACTGAGTCATCCAGGTGCCCATTAGGTGACCTTCCTATAGTGTCTCCTAGCTCCTCCCTCTGCCCCTAGGCCCTGACCCATTCACATAGTCACTTTCTTAGGGTTCTCAAAAAAGAATTGATAAATAAATCATAGCAAAACCTAACCAAACAGATTAAATATGTTTTTTTTCTTTCAACAGTATTGAAATAACCATTTATTCTTCAAAGGAATTATGGGTGCTGTTCAGTCACTGGAAAAGGAAAACTGAAGAAAAATAGACCAAGAAAAGGAACTAAATCATCTATATTACAACCTACCATCATTTTATGTGTAGAAGAATAACCAATTTCTACAAACTATCCCTTTATGGTTTGGTTAAATTTAAGGTCAGAAGCAAGAAAATAATATGAGTGAATTAAATGTGCATTGGTTAACATAGATAATTTAAAATAAAATGCAGATATACACAGAAGTATATGGAAGACAACAGTTATTTTGAGTCTTACCTAGAGGAAAAAGAGTTTGCATTTCATAGGCAGAAGTGAAATCAATCTAAGTCCTCAAAGAGGAGTATGGGAGTATATAGCATTTGAAAAAGAAAATCTTTGGGCAGCCCTGGTGGCCCAGCGGTTTAGCCCTGCCTTAAGCCCAGGGCATGATTCTGGAGACCTGGGATTGAGTCCCACATCAGGCTCCCTGCATGGAGCCTGCTTCTCCCTCTGCCTGTGTCTCTGCTTCTCTCTCTCTCTCTCTCTCTCTCTCTCTCTGTGTGTGTGTGTGTGTCTCTCATGAATAAATAAATAAAATCTTAAAAAAAAAAGAAAAGAAAATCCTAATAGCTATGTTAAGGTCTGGTGTGAATCGAAAAATCAAATTACTAAAATAAAAGAAATAAAATAGCTGATTTCTATAAAGTGAAATATGAGTTGGTAAGGGATCCAGATTTATTAAGGACAAAATTACCAAGATTTATTGATGGGAAAAGTTATGAAATACATGTATATATGTGACTCTAAGTCACATATTAGAGCATCAAGATTTACTTAGAGTGATAGAGACATTAGATAGGACTGACAATTTCTAGGAAAATACATGATGGATGCTACTTTATTAAGAGAAAGAAAAAAGAGACTAGAAATGGCTGATCCCGGTAGAAAAATAAATATAAAAAGAGTTTTATTTTTTTATTTTTATTTTTTTTTATAAAAAGAGTTTTAGATAGAATGTTGATCATACTACAAGCCTTCAAATGTTTTTCTAGTTAACAACTAAAGGGGAAAAGGTAGTAATGAATGAGACATAAGGTTGCCAGAAATTGAATAGGAGAATCGGGGACATTATCAATATAGAAAAAATAGTGGTGTTGGCATCCAGTCCTGCCAAAAATCCCCCCAAAATATGGAAAAAAAATCCTTAGTGTGAAGTAATTTATATCACAGAATGATTCCAGTGACAAAGAAAGAGCACCAAAATTTAAGAGATGAGGCAGGCATATAGACAAATGCAATGGAATGCTATATCAAGTTAATCTTACATTAACCAGGAAATATGATTCATCTTTAAATCTCTCAAAGTTCATTGTAGTCATAGTTGAATACAGAAAATTATTAGGTATAGTAAAATGTTTTTACTGAAACATTATAAAGTGAGCAAAATAAATGAAATATCTACTGTACTTCTGAAGGATGACCATGAAATTTTAATGCACTATAAGATTAATAATATAGCTCAATAAGATTGATATATTAAAATATATAATCTATTAATACTTAAGGAATTATAGTAGTATTTTTTTAAATTTATTTATTTATTCATGAGGGACACAGAGAGAGAAGCAGAGACATTGGCAGAGGGAGAAGTATGCTCCCGATGAGGAGCCCGATGTGGGATGCAATCCCAGAACCCCGGGATCACAGCCTAAGCCAGAGGCAGACATCTAACCACTGAGATACCCAGGTTCCCCAAGGAATTTTAGTAGTTTGTCAGATAAACATGCAAGTCCTTTAGTTGTAGACTTCAAAATTTTAACTTCTACACCAATGAATATAAGATACATAATTATGTACGTAGTCCATTTTGCTAAGTAACATGACTACATGCATTTGAATAGATTTTTATCTAGTGAAAGAACTAACAGCATGACAGCTATTCACTGCCTCCTATGAATTGGAAAAACGGTATTGATGGTCTAAGACATGCATTTTTATTGTTGTTCAGTCAGAACTTGAAATATACTAAGAATTCCAGGACTCTGAGAAGTATTATGAGAAGGCAGAATATATTATTTTAACATTTGAAGCAAGTAATAAAAATGTCTATTCTAAACTGACATTCAAGTTTATTAATATATTAATAAGGGCAGCAATATGTTGTCATTTTTTCCTTAGAGTCATGAGGAATTATTTCAAATATGAAGCTACATATTATTGATTGAGAAACTTAATATATAAAAATTAAAGATGTCACATGTAAAAAATAAGATGTTCATCAGTTCAAACCAAAATCTCTTTAATATGGTTAAAATTTTATTTTACTAATCATGTATGTAATATGCTTAAGAAGCATGGCATTCAGAACTATATATGTTAAATACTTCACTTAAGAATTTTATTATGAGAGCAGCCCTGGTGGCTCAGCGGTTTAGTGCCGCCTTCAGCCCAAGGCATGATCCTGGAGACCCGGGATCAAGTCCCACGTCGGGCTCCCCGCATGGAGCCTGCTGCTCCCTCTGCCTATGTCTCTGCCTCTCTCTCTCTATTATGTCTCCCATGAATAAATAAATAAAATCTTTAAAAAAAAAGAATTTGATTATGAGGGACAACTGGGTGGCATAGTGGTTGAGCATCTGCCTTCAGCCTAGGGCATGATCCTGGGGTTCCAGGATCAAGTCCCGCATTGGGCTCCCTGCATGGAGTCTGCTTCTCTTTCTGCCTGTGTCTCTGCCTCTCTCTCTCTCTCTCTCTCATGAATAAATAAATAAAATATTTTAAAAAAGAATTTAATTATGACCATGAATGCCTTTTTTATTTTAAAAGGTAAAGTTATTTTAACACACGCAATAGAGCAATGTCCACTCTTTGAATCATTTTTTGTTTTTGTATTTTAATGATATAGGTGGTTGCAAGCAATATTTTTGCAATTTTAAAATTGAAAACTTTTACTTTATGAATACTAAATGGCCAAGAACTAAACATGAAGAGATGAAAAAAAGAGCAGCAGATGGGGAGGATGTGAAGCCAACCATACTTAAGAAGCCGAAACCAATTAGAAAGGTATCACTGAAAGCTATTCTACACAGCCGACCTAAAATGGAGAGCAAGTATAATAATAAAATGCCATGGTTGATAGCTCGTAAGGCCTGTGGAATGTCAAGAAGCAGTACGAGTGCAATGTTAGCACCTTAATAAGCAATTTATGAGTAATTCAATGCAAGACTGTTTCTGTTTTTGGAAATGAAAATAATCGATCGAAACAAGAAAAGTCAAATCGAAATGAAAATAATCGAATCGAAATGAAAATAATCGAATCGAAAAGAAACGAATTTAATTAATCGAATCGAAATAATCAAATTGAATCGAAACAAATCAAATCGAATCTGGAAAAAATCGAAACGAAAAATAAAAATCGAACAAAAAAATCAATCGAAACGACAAAATCAAAAGAAATCGAAAATAATAATCGAAACAAATAATCGAATCGAAACGAAAATATGAATCAAAGAATCAAAAAAAAATCGAAAAAATCGAAATAATCAAATGAAAAAAAAATCATCGAATAAATAATAAATCGAATCGAATCAAAAATACATCAAATGAAATCGAAAATAATCGAATCGAATTGAAAAAAATTCGAATTGAAAATAACGAATTGAATTGAAGAATAAATCAAAAAATAGAAATAAACAAATGAACGAAAATAATCAATCGAAACGAAAATAAATTGAATCGAAAATGAAAAAAAATCAATCGAATGAAAATAATCGAAAATCGAAATTCGAAAAAAATCAAATGAATCGAAAAAAAATCAAAATCGAATCGAAAAAAATCAAATCGAATAGAAAATAATCGAAATCGAATATCAAAAATGAAATTAATCATGAAATGAAATAATCAATCGAATCGAAAATATGAATTGAAACGAAATAATCAATCGAAATCCAAATAATCAACAAATCGAAATATAAACGAAAATAAATCGAATCGAAAAAAAATCGAATGAAAAATCGAATCAAATAGAAAATCGAACGAAAATAATTAAATGGAATCAAAAAATACGAATCGAATGAAAATAATCAATCAAAACGAAAATAATCGAATCGAAACAAAAAAATCGAATCGAAACGAAAAAAATCATCGAAACGAAAAATATAATCGAAATGAAAATAATCGAATCGAAATGAAAATTGAATCGAATAAAATAACAAATGAAACGAAGAAAAATTCGAATCGAAAAGAAACAATTGAATCGAATCGAAAACAATCGAATCGAATCGAAAATAATCAAATCGAAACGAGAAAAATCTAATCGAATCGAAAATAGTCGAATCGAATCGAAAAACAAATCAAAATGAAAAAATCGAATCGAATCGAAAAAATTTGAATCGAAAAGAAACATGAATTGAATCGAAAAAAATCAACTCGAATCGAAAATAATCAAATCGAAACGAAAATAATCGAAAAGAAAATAATCGAATCGAAACCAAAATAATCAAATCAACATGAAAATAATCGAATCGAAAATAATCAAATCGAATAGAAAATAATCGAATCGAAACGAAAAATATCATCGAAAGAAATAAATCGAAACAAATAATCGAATCAATCGAAAATAATCGATCGAATGAAAATAATCAAATAGAAACTAAAATAATCGAATCGAATCGAAAAAAATCAATCGAATGAAAATAATCGAATCGAAACGAAAATAATCAATCGAAAAAAAATAATCGAATCGAAACCAAAATAATCAATCAATCGAAAATAATTGAGTCGAATCGAAAATAATCAAATGACACGAAAATAATCGAAATCGAAAAAAATCAATCGTATTCGAAAATAATCAAATCGAATCGAAAATAATGAAATCGAAACAAAAATAATCAAATCGAATCGAAAATAATCAAATCAAATCGAAAATAATCAATCGAAATGAAAATAATCGAAACGAAACCAAAATAATCAAATCGACATGAAAATAATGGAATCGAATCGAAAGTAATCAAATAGAAACTAAAATAATCGAATCGAATAGAAAATGATCAAATTGAATAGAAAATAATCCAAACGAAAATAATCGAAACGAAACCAAAATAATCAAATCGACATGAAAATAATGGAATCGAATCGAAAGTAATCAAATAGAAACTAAAATAATCGAATCGAATAGAAAATGATCAAATTGAATAGAAAATAATCAATCCAAACGAAAATAATCAAATCGAAACCAAAATGATCAAATCGACATGAAAATAACCAAACGAAATGCTGTGGAAGTGAACCGTACAGGCAGTCAGGATGCGGGAGGGACGGGCCATGAGCTCAACTCTCAGACGTGTGTGAGCTGTGCAGGCCGACGTGTGCTAGACACTTACTGATGGGAGCTAGGACCGAGCTACACTCTCATTGAAGAAGGACGTTTGCAATCTCTGTATTGACTCAGATACACGAAGTTGAGTCCTGTCGCTTCCACATGCTTTTCACACAACCTCTTCCGGCACCTCACATAAATAAAAAATCTTTAAAAAAAATGAAACAAGGTGTTCTTGATGTGCTCATAGTTTTAATTAAACATGAATCAAGTGACCTTTTGGCTCCTTGACATGCAGGATTCTATGTATTCAACATATAAACATTACACAGATGTTGACGTGTAAATATTACAAATAGAAGGAGAGCTAAAGAGAAAAAAATGTGATTTAACAAGAGAAAGGGGATCCCTGGGTGGCGCAGTGGTTTAGCACCTGCCTTTGGCCCAGGGCGCGATCCTGGAGACTCGGGATCGAATCCCACGTCGGGTTCCCGGTGCATGGAGCCTGCTTCTCCCTCTGCCTATGTCTCTGCCTCTCTCTCTCTCTCTCTCTCTCTCTCTCTCTCTCTTTCTCTGTGTGACTATCATAAAAAATAAAAATAAAAAAATAATAAAATAATAAAAAAAATTTAACAAGAGAAAGGCAGTAGGTAAAAAGAAGAAAAAAAAAGTAACAGAATACAAACCCAAAGTGAATGTACTATAAATATATTGAAGATCTTAATACCATCAATATTGCATAAATGTAAATATTAGGCTAAAAGTATTAGGTCTAATAAAGATGAACTTTATTGGGGTTAGCTCAATCAAATATTTAGAAATTAAGATGTCAACCTATGTTAAGAGGACCCCCCCAAAATGCCAAATATCTGAATTATTAAAATGATATAAATATGTACTATACAGTACATCTCAACTGTGAAGATCTTTTTACCTTTAAATATAATAAAAGAAGGACAATAGAAAGAAATTTTAGTATATAATACAGTTCTTCCTCATTATATGGTAATGGAATTAATTTAAATGAGAATCTGTGTGACATCCTATATGTAACCTCTGTTCTACCTTTATCTGTTCTATCTTTATGAACTTCTTGGTAGTTTCACTTATTAAAAGATTCTAACAGTATTTAGCTCTCTCTAAAGGGACCTTTGAGACCAAAATGGTTGCAACAGAATCTTTCTTTCTGTAAAAGATACCATAAAACAATTAAATGTTACTTGAGTCCTCACTGAAAACCATTCTCACTAAAACTAATGATTCCCTATGTCAATATTAAAATCTATTTTTTAACCTCATTTTGGACTTATAAAAATATTAAAATATATTTAAATATCTCATACTGAATATCTAGCAATAGCCACAAGGAAAAATAGCACAAATTTAATACTGTTATACTAAAATACATTTTATCTTTATACTTCAATGTTTTAATATTAATAACAGATTCTATACTGCTTTATATTTTTTCTTATTTAATCATCTCAACATCCTTGTAAAAATAGTACAGATTTATTTTAAAAATAAGGAGAAAAGCTCATGGAATAAAATATTTTGTCAGATGAACATGCATCCATTTCTTCTATATTTGTTTCTCTATAATTTATTATTGTTGTTCAACTTACTTGAGATTATTTTTTTGAAAATGTTTTACACTTCCATAGTACAAATTTATGGCAAATAGAAATTATTATTTTGTTCTTTCACTCAGTACAGAGTTTTAAAGTCAAAACAGTATAAAACTGAGCTTCAAGGGAAGAATTCTGTGGCTAAGTAGAATCATGTAAGGATGTACTTAAGAGTAGGTTGTGTGGTTAACTGATATCACCACTCCATTACTTCTATAATTTTTCATGATTTATATTATCTTCTCCAGATATTTCCAAGCTAGTGAGGAAATTCAGAACACAGTTTCAGGGTAACTACTATGTTTCCTTTTAACTCCCTATAGTTTAACTTCCTTCACATTTTAGGAAGGACAAAGTCTAAGAAAGGCATGTTCAAAGAGAAGACATTGAGGAAACTTACTCATGGCATTTATAATCTTGTAGATTTATTTTTTTTATGTTCAAAATAAACAGAACCTGGAAAATTACTGAAAAGTACCTATGGGATAAAGTTTGGCATAATTCTAAAAACAGAATGAAAAAAGAAAGAAGGAAAAGAAAGAAAGAAAGAAAGAAAGAAAGAAAGAAAGAAAGAAAGAAAGAAGAGAAAAAAGAACAAAGAAGAAAGAAAGGAGAAAAGAAAGAAGTAATGTGAATTAGAAATGAAAGAACTAGGAGTAAATTTTTTAAAAAGGAATAAAAACATTTTTTAAAGTGTCCTCCAATATTTAAATACTTTATTAGAAGAGAAAATAGATCAATTATTCATGATTCATGACTATAGTTTTCAGATTAGTGTTTAAAAATTAAGGGGCTACACTTTTTTGACATTACAGAATAGTTAAGGTTGTCTAGAGATAGAATGAGATAGCTTTCTAGGCTTGTTTTCTCATTAATTTGGATGAGGTGGTTTCTAATATCCCTTTCAGTTTTACTATTGCAGTGTTATCTTTTTAAAAAAGATTTTCTTTATTTAATAAAGAGAGAGAGAGACCACATGAGCAAGGCAGAGCTACAGGAGAGGGAGAAGCAAACTCCCCTCTGAGGAGTGAATCTGCTGTGGGGCTCCATTCTAGGACTCCAGGATCATGACCTGGGCGGAAGGCAGATGCTTAACTATCTGAGCCACCCAGGCACCTTGCACGATATTATCTTCCTCTGGATATTTAGAGTGAGTGTAACATGAGACAACCCACCTGCATACATCTGCTAAGCAGTTTACAACTCCCCGAGATTATCCCCCTCTTTACATTATCCCTGATGAATACTCTTAAAAGTCGAAGTGAATTCAAAACAATCCTAATGCTGTCCCTGATGCCCATACCTCTCTTATTGCAATGTACCACTTTTTACCATTTATTATGTTTGTTTAGACATTCATTTATTTCCTTGATAGACAGTAAGCACTGCTTATAAATTGTAATTTGGGGGGAAGGATCTTCCATATTGAAATCATTTGGGGTTTTAAAAGGCAAATTCCTGGAATTGATTCTAGAACTACAGGAAGACTTGCCATTATTTTCTGTATAATACACTGAACTTTATTCTTTTAAATGCTTAGTGTTACAAAGCTACTGCTATAAATTCTTTTATTTACCTTTGTGTTTTCCAACTTCTGTCAACTCTTGGCCTAATCATTACTAATACCCAGCCTCAGCCGTACCGAGCTGCTGATTTATTTCTGAATACATCTTCAGGATATCAGGATATCCTCAGACGTCATCGTTCTGGGCAGGCTGATGTTAATCTTGTTATAAACCTTGCTCCCTAGGAGCTATTTTCTGACTGCTTTCTCCTATTTATGCCTTACTTAGGATCCTGTTTCAAAATAGACCAAATGGAAACACACTCTTGCTTGACTGATGCTGTGATCTAGAATATCCTATTACACACTTTATCCATCAAGGTGAACCACACAGCATCTTGAAGATAGCCTAAATCATGCCCACATGTGCTACCTCCCTTTAATGATTCTAATTAAGACTCCTTTTCTTCCAACAAATGACCAGCCCTATACCTAAGACTCTTCTTCAGTGGCCCAGTCCTAATCACAAATATGCAATTTTACTTCTTGCTGTACCCTCAATGAGTGGAAAGCCTGGCTTCTTGTAAAAGATGAGAGAGGGTAGTCCTAGCCTCAGTGAGAGGGGGCATTTAAGGTAACATTATCACAAACCTCAAAACAGTTTGTCCCCTTTTCTTTTCACCTCTCTCCCCCATATGCCTAGACAGGATGAAACAGATGCTCATTAATTCTTAAAATCCCTTTAAACTATATAATGTACACTCTCAGATTAGTGAGATTAAAACACATGGTAGTTATATAATTTATAATGTGTCCAGAATTAATCAATAGATCAACAGCACTATTTGCAAGGTAGGCAGTCAGG
>NW_024571001.1:0-14834 GCF_018345385.1 Vulpes lagopus | reverse complement strand
TTTTTTTGGTAAAAAAGCCTTTTGTGTCTTTGAGAGGGATACTTTCTGTAGGGGCTGAGTGACATGTATCTTAAATATCCATTTGGTGAGTTAGGAACACAATACAGACTATATTGTTTCCTGGTAAAACTTTGTATTGCAAAGAAAAATATTCTTTCATGCCAGAGTTTAAATTTTATTCAAAAAATATGACATTGTCTTAAACAAGTTCGTGGTCAATTTGAAAGATATGAATGTTGGAGGAAAAGAAAAAATCTTTGAATGGGCGCTGATGTTCATCTGTCATTTTTGCCGTGGCCTCTTTGTACCATCCGTGATCACTTTTAGAATCCATTTTGTTGTCCTTGATGGCTATGTGTGACAGGGAAATTAGTATTGGTTTCATGGTATTTACTAGATCAGATCTCTATTTTGACTAATTTAGGGAAGGGACGGTCAATGCATTGAGCAATTGACAGTTCTATGAGAAAGACCTGCTGGGCTAAGGTAGAGAAAAATGGGGGCGGGGGCTAACTGTAGAGTGTAACAACCATCAATAAGCTTTTCCTGGTTGAGGAATCCCAGACAAAAGAGCTATAAGTTCAAAGCTTTTGATTAAAAGAGTTAGTGTAAAGGCCCCATGAAATTCATAACCAAAACAGACCTTGTTTAAAACAGAAATTTTCGGCAAACTCCAAATTTTAAGAAAAAATTTATTTGTTTTATTTTATCAAGTATAAGTCACCTTTATAGGCTTACATGAAATTTGGTGTACAAAAAAATAAAAATTGAAAAACGCTGTTTAACGTATGAGCTCCCTAATTTGGCCTTACATACGTCAAAAATAATAGTGATGAATCACTTTATTCCCCCTGTTGTCAGTGCACTCCCGATACAGTACTAGGAATGATTCAATCTTAATTTGTCTGTTAGCGGAAAGTAATTTAATGGTGTCCCACAAAAACTATCTTTTCCATTGCAGCAAACTTCTGTACGGTGAAGCAAGTACAGAATAGTATTTCAGCAGGATGAAGTCATGAGAATAATTTAACATTATGGTTTTTTCTTTTTTAGTAGAGTCAAAGGGGATTTATCTTTCAATCTCTTTGAAAATGATTTTCTTCTTTACCATGCTGTTAATCAATAAAAACTTTTCTCAACTCAAAGTGCCCATGGTATAGCCTTTGATAAATCGAGGGATCTTCATGGGTTTCCAGCAATCCACCCACCATATTATGAAGATATATGAGGGTCATATTCAGGGACTTTACCCGGAATCTCTCTAAATTAAAAGTCATTTGGAGCAGGTAGTTTAAGGAACAGATTTATAACAAGTTTCAATGAAACAAGGTATTTCTCCCAGCTGTGAGCCATCGGCACCCAATTTGTCATACTTAGTGTAATGAAGATAAAAATTATCCCATTACATCCCTCACCCTCGCAGCACATACAGAAACTCATATATATTTGCACCAGAGGAACCTAATGGTTTCCAAAGTGTACCAGCTGTTCACCGCTCTCTTGGCCTTTCTCTTGTAGTATTCAATCAATTCAAATTATTATACACTTATTATGTAGACTCCTCATTGTTGTTTAATCTGAAAGTACTTGGCTAGAAAATTAAGGATAATTTAATTGCCATGGTTTCACAGCTTATAACTGATGATTCAATGTGTCACGGTAATATAGAGTTCTAGTTGGATAATAGCCTTAAGGCTGAGAGAGAAATGTGAATACTGAGCAATATATCCGAGTGGTCAGAACAGGGCTTGGCTCTTTTTTTATGAACAGCAAGGTTTTATCGCTTGTGCAACTTTGGCCTCCTTTTTCCAACTACAACTGAGTTAAAAATAAGTTGGAACCCTTTGAACATACATTGGTTTGAATGCTTGGGTCCACGATATGCAGATTATCTCTAAAATAAGTTGCAATAAGTGGACAAGACGTTCAAACCATGTTGTTAAGGGTTAACTGTATTTATATATCCGGTTGTAGTTGGAAAAATGGAGGCCCAAAGAAGCTGTCGTCGCACGTTGACTGTCAGATCAAGCCCTGTTCTGGACATCGGATATATTGCTCTGTATTCCCATTTCTCTCTGAGCTTACGGGATATTATCAGGACTATGACTATAATATTATCTTGACACATTGAATCATCAGTTTAGCTGTGAAAATCATGGCAATTAAATTATCCTTATTTTTTAGCATGTCTTTCAGATTAAACCAACAATGTGGAGTCTACATATTAAGTGTTTAGTAATAATTTGAAATGCATATGGAACTACAAGAGAAAGGCCAAGAGAGGCTGAACTGTGTATCACTTGGAAAATTAGGTTCCTCTCGGGGTGCATATTATATGTCGTTTCTTGATGTGCAGAGGGGTGAGGGGAGTATGGGGATCATATTTCTCTTCAATATACTTAAGTATGAGCACATTGGTTGCAGACTGGTCACAGCTGTGAGAAATACTTTGTTTTCATTTGAAACTTGGTATAATTGGTCTTAAATCTACCTGCTCCAATGACTTTATAATTTAGAGGATGTCGGGTAAGTCCTGCATATGACCCTCATCTATAATCATTAAAGTGGTGGGGTGGTTTTGCCCTGGAAACCCCTGAGAGAGTCTAGATAAAATTTATCAAAGGGTAGGTTACCATGGGCTCTTTGGGGAGTTTGAGACAAGGTTTTTATTGTTTATCAGTGGATAAAGAAGAAATCAATTTTTTCAAAGCGCTGAGTTGAGAGAGAAATCCTTAGCTAACTCCAAAAAGAAAAAAACCATAATGTTAGAATTAATCTTGTTTCCTGCTGGAAATACCTTTCTGTACTTCTATACCCTTACTAGGAAGTTTGGGCTGCAATGAAAAGTTAGTTTATGTGGGTACACAGTTTAACTTACTTTCCTCTCACAAGCCTCATAAAGATGAATCACTGTTAGTGGATAAAGTATGGGGTTATGTGGCAAAGGGAACAACGGGCAGAGGGGATAAAGTGCTGATCATCACATGAGTTATTTGTTTGTAAGTCCAAACTTAGTGGAGTCATACTGGTTAAAACAGCGTTATTATCCACTTTTTTATTTTTTTGTACACACAAATTTTCATTAAAGCCTATAAGTGACTTTTGACTTGAAAAAAAATAAAGAATAAATTTTTCTTAAATGTTGGGAGTTGCTAAAGTTTTTGTTTTTACAAGGTCTGGTTTTGTTATTGGATATTTCAAAGGTCCTTTTACACTAACTCTTTAAGTAAAAGCTTTGAACTTATAGCTTTTTTCTGATTCCTCAAGTGAGAAAGACTTTAGTTGATGTTTGGTACACTCTACAGTTGCCCCCGCCCCCCCCCCATTTTCTCTACCTTAGCCGCAGGTCTTTCTCAAAGGAACTGTCTAGGTGCTTCAATGGGCATTGGACCTGCCCATCCTCGAAGTAGGTCCAAAATAGCGATAGGATCTATTAAAAACCATGAAACCATTAATACGTTTCCTGTCAACTATAGCCATTGCAGAAGACAAACAAAATTGGATCTAACGAGTGAATCATGAGTGGTACAAAGGAGGCCATGCAAAATGTCAGATGACATCAGTCTCATCAAAGATTTTCTCCCAACATTCATATCTTCAAATTGACCACAATTTTTAAAGAGCCATTGTCCTACTTTTGATAAAATTTAAAATCTGGAGATGAAAGTTTATTTAGATCTTAGCCCAATACAAAATGTTTTACCTATGGAAACAATATATCTGTATTGTCCGTCCTAACTTCCAAATGTATATTTTAAAGATACGTTTGTCCACTCTAGCCCTACAGAAATCTCCTCAAAAGACACAAAGGTGCTTGGTTTTACCAAATAAAACATTTTTCCCTATTAACCTAAGAAGGTTTTATTTCTGTTTTATTTCGTGTTCTCTTTATTTTGTGATCAAATTCGCTTATTTTGTGGTGAAAGGAGTGTATCCTTAAGAATGCTATTGTCCTATGAGAGAGAACGGTTTTATATTGACCCACTTATAATGATTGTCTAGGAACTATTTAGTCATTATTTTGGGGGAAAAGCGGTATTATCCACATCACTTCACTCAGGGTATTAATACATGTTTTCATTTTCCCTCTATTATGAGAGTAGAGTTTTAAAAAATGGCTACCGTGTTGGGAAAAATGCCACCCCACTGTTTAGGAAATAGTTCTAACTTAAATGTGCCTGTAACACCTGGGTTTAGTTTACAAATGAAGATTCTGATTCTTTAGACTCAGGTAGGCTTCTAATCTTTCTAAAACAAGTCAAACAAGATGACACTAATATTCAAGCTGTTAGAACCCTGGTACTTGAAAGGTAGGGGAAGAAAGTCTAATAAAGTAAAAGGACGCATAAAACAATGGCCCTGTGGCATCTTAGCAGCTTGAAGTATCATAAAAGAACCTATGGGGGTGCATGCTGGCCCGTTGGTGGCACAATGCCATTCTTGATCTTGGAGTTATGGGTTCTAGCCCTCACATTGGGAGTAGAGATTGTTTAAAAATTAAAAAACCTAAAAAAAAAAAGTAAAAGGATAAAAAATATAGTTAGAGCTCATATGATTAAAATAGCGTTAAGGAATAGGATAAGATATATAACAAAAGAGCCCCAGCTTGGAAGTCCAAAGGTTGGTTTTAAATTTAGCTCTGACTATTAAGTGAACTTAGGCAATTTCAGCTACCCAGTGGATCTTGGTTTCCACCACTCAATTGCACAGCCTGGACTTGGTTTCCTTGTTCTCTACATGATGTAGGCAGGTCTTCAGCTGATTACAGCAATGGAAACACAATGAATAAGAAATACTTCAGGGAAGTACAAAGTTATGAAATTGAGTTAGATAAATAGGCCCTCTCAATGCAGCTATTGAGTGTATTTTTTAAAAAGCAGCAAATAGCAATCCTTACTTTCTGACAAGAATTCCTCCTCTAAAAATTAATCCGGAAATTACAATCAAAGTGCCTTGGCCAATGAGAGCTTATTTTTCATAATAAAAAATTCAGGAAAAAGATTAATTGTCTAAAAAATTATAATGACAATTAAGTTGGTGATGGTTCATACAACTAATGAAATGCCATGCAAAATTTTTTAAAAAGTTTTTTAACGATTTATTTATTTATTTGAGGAGAGAGAAAACAAGGTGCCTATGTGCGCAAATGGGAGAGTAATGTCAGAAGGCGAGACTCCTCAAGCAGACTCCCCCTGAGCCTGGAGGGTGATGTGGAGATTGGCTCATGACCTTAAGTAGATCATACCTGGGCTGAACCAATGTCAGATGCTTAACCAGCTGGCACATGCAGTGACAAAAAACTTTTTTTTAAAGGACTTTGTAATACTATGTATTAGCGGGGCTCTGGGTGGCTCAGTCTCAATTACGCATCCTTCCTTTGGGGGGGGAATCAGGTCATGATCCCAGATCCTGGGATTGAGCCATGTGGGGCTCCTGATCAGTGTGATAGCCTGCTTCTCTCCCTCTAGCCTCTGCTTGATACTCCCTTGTTGGTGTTCTTTTCTGCTCTGTCAATAAATATAAATAATCTCTTATTTTTTCACAAAAAAAAAAAAGGTATTGTGTAACAGGTATGGAAACTTCCTCAAGGAAATAAAACCAATTTAACATAAGAGTTTTGTATGTTACAGATTTTCTTTTAGTGCACATTAATAGTTCTATAATTAATAATAGATTTTTTTTAGATAAATTCTCACGGGGAATTGGGAAATCATCATAGGATGTTAGTCTTTACCCTGTTCACTTGGAAAAAGAAGAAATAATTTTCAGTCGTTTCCAGCTCTAAAATCCATTTGTTTTATAAATGAGCTGTTTATACTAGAAATGCGAATAGAACGACTTGAAAAAAACTATCCTAGATAATTCATTTAATATTCCAGAGTTTTTGTTTCTGTTAAGTTTCAGTGAGAGCTTCTGTAATACGTACTGCTTCACTCACTCCAATCTTTATATATTGTCTTTTGGAATGATATGACATTCTGTACATGTCAAAGGTGTTTTTAGTTCTTTTCATTCTTATAATCACTTAAGTGATGTTTGGGTATACAATTTTTAATATTTGATCAGAAAGCAGAAAAAAATCTCAGTGACCTGCTGGCCTGAGATTAGAACCCCGACTTACAGTAGTGTATGGTATGTGGTAACCAGGCTTTTATTAGAGATCTTTGAAGGGCATGTTTTTTGGTCAAAAAAAAATAAATTAAGTTTGACAATGTAACCTGTAGTTGTGCCAATAATAGGCCTTTGTTACAACATACATTTTCTAAAAACCAATTGAATTGCCCCAATGCCTGACATAGAAGAATGTCTCTAAGAGCCTCTGACTTAAACATATTATATGTATCTTGTTCATTTCTCTTCCTTTGCTCTGAAACGTTCAACACACCGTAGTACATTGCCGTATTTGTAGTTTTGGGCTCGCATGATTCCGCATATTTATTCACCTTCCCCTCAAGTTAGGATGACATCAAAATCTGATTGCCCACTATCATGGTGCCGGGATTCTCAGCACATTTGCCATATTAAAGTGGGTGAACCAGGTGGAGAAGTCCTATGTAAAGCAGCATAGTAAAAACGTCTTATTTTTCCCTGCATAGAAAGAGGGCCACGTGGAAAAAGTTTTAGGACGGGGGTTAAATCAGATCTGTTTTAAAGGCTTAGAAAAATAGTTAAGACAATTGGAACCTAAACTCACTTCCCTAGATTAAAGAATTTGATTAGGTTTTTACTACAGTAGTTCTGTTCAGTCATTTGACTTGGTATTTGTGCTGAAATGTTTAAAAACTGTTGCAATGAATTCAGCCGAAAGACCTTTGGCATTTGTCACATGGGGTCTTTGTGGTAATCAGAGCACTTGTTGTCTGTGACCTGCTTCTATGTAGCTATTTGACTCAATTGTCATGTGGCAACTTAATGCAAGTAACTTTCATCTAGATTTTTTAGAGTGATGATTTCATTGTTTTTTATTAAAATGATATCATACATGATACAAAAATTTAAAGAGGTTAAAAGTACAAAGAAAAACCCCACAGATGATCCAATTGTTACCACCTGAAAACAAACATTTTAAAATATTTGATGAATATTATTCCAGATTTTTTACATTAATAGAATTAAATGCAAAAGGGGGGGAAAAAATTTTGGAGAGAGACGAGTGCAGCGCGACGAAGGGACAATGAGAAAATCATACTTATCCAATTCATGAATTTACAATTTAAGGTAGCCTTTAAGATATCCTGTTTTTAACTTTTTAAAATTTTCAATTTCTCTTCCCAAATTGTCCAAATACTTTATAGTTCTCTCACACTCCTCTTCACCAGAAAGTCATTTTAGAGAAAGCGTTTAGACATTTTTTGTTGATCAAGATTCGCGTTTTTCTGTCTTCAATCTCACTCTTCCTGATGTCCCGTGCCCTCCCCACTCCCCCTGGACCGAAGTGTCTCCTCTCTAGTCTCTCAAATGTCTAATGACCTCACCTCTCTTCTGGCACTTCTGTCTTGCTGCCTTCTATTGTGAGTTGTTTTTATGTCTTCGGTAGTGTCGCTGTAGATTGTAATTCTTCCTCAGAACAAGAACTGTGTTTGTATTTTTTTTCCCCTTTGGTCACCAAAGGCTTTTGACACAGTTTTGAGGACAACAGAGTTAAGTTGTTAACCAATAGTTGTTGGTTGATCATTCCCAGGACCACATAGATGTAAAGTCTGAATGTGCTATAGATGGGGTGATTGATGATGTGCTGCCTACATGCTTTGCCACGGAGATTCTGATGAGCCGTCCAGAGCTGTCACAGCAGTGGTGAGTGCCACTGGAGTGATATCACCCCACATGGAATTCCAGACATATGTTACAAAACGTTATCACTAGGAGAGGCCAGGACGCTATAGTTGGGAATGCCAGTAAATGTGCCTAATAACAGCTTGGAAATTAATCTTGGTTCTCTTTTAAAACTCTATTAAATGAGATAAATACTATAAGAGTAACACTTTATTAAAAAAGCTAATGCTTTGTGTCGTAGGATAAAAGAAAATGAACGACGAACAAAACCCCCGGCCCAAAGACCCAGAAACTAAATAGGAAAGATTGCAGTTGAGAGAAGAAACGATAAAATAGAAGTTCATGGTGGGGGAAATTTGGGAACCGAGAAAGACTGAGGGCCAAGTGAAGGCAGGCAAGAGGGTCAATCTGTCTAGTTGTGTGTCACAAACCTGCAAAATCTGTTTATGTAAAGGGGAAGCAAATGTTCAAGTGATGGGGTGAGACATGATTGAGACCAGAATGTCACCTTTTTTCGGGCTTTCGAGGACTGAAGAGGTGTGTACTATCAAAACATCTAAGGAGCTATTTAAATTGCTAATTAATATGAAGCTGTTCATCTTTTGCTACATTTGAAGGTATATTGCTAAACATGGACTTGAGGTATATGGCTAAAATTGGATGAGAAAAAAATCAGGATGATTCCTGAACCTTGGATTCCAGATGAGTATCCTTATAAATTTATTATATAACCTTTTTTGTCTTTCTTTTTGATTTGTTTTGTTGTGGTTTTGTTTTGTTATGTTTTTGTTTTGTTTTGTTTTGTTTTGTTTAAAATGCCCCTGAAAGGATTGAATTCAGTCAGGGTTGAGAGTTACAGTATCTTCTGAAATGAGAAGTGTGGATGCCTTGGAAGCATAATGAGTCCATGCCACTTGGGACTAGGGCCTCTAACTTCCTTGGAGATGAGTTAGAAAAATGCTCTTTGTTTTTCCCCAGATCTATTTTGGTTGGATAAAAGTAGGATGATGATTCTTATCATCAAACTCTAGTTATTCAGATGACTATTCAGTCTACCTTGTCAAGATGTTATGGTATCATCTAAATAATTGTATTCTAGGCCAGTAAACTAAGAGGAATAGGTTGAGGGGCAAGGTTGGAGTCAGCAGGTTTGGGATTTAGGACTTGACTTTGTGATTTGGAAGAACTTGGTTTAGTGTTTGAATCTCAGTTACCTCTTCGATACAATAGACATAATTAACCAGTGCTATAGGATTCCGTTCTATAAACGGCATACGGTAAGAGACAAATTTTGCACTCTCTGACAACTCCCCAATGGAGGAACCCAGGTCCCAAAGTAGCTGATATGTACTGGGTGTGTTAGCCCACCTCTACGGTTCCATTGCAAGTAACCTTACACAAACAAATCTTTCAAACTTTGTCTAAAATAAGTAAGCACAAAAATCTAGGTTGATCTTGAACTGAGGACGATAAAAGTAGGCAGTGGGTTTTCGCCCCCCCCACCTGCGCGTAGTGAGTGCCAAGGCAGTAGAAGCTGCCCAAAGAGGAAGGAGAAAGAGGGAAGAGAAGAAAGAAGAACAATGAAAATCTTAGCTGTGTTTTCTGAAGTGGATCCAGTTCTAGTCTGTTTTCTTGATAGTTTATGAACCTCTGATCTTCCGATCCATAGGATTCTTCAGAGGTTACTGGAATCCCTCACATGACATCATTGGACGTGGACCTCTATCACCTGGCAGTCAAACGAATTTCACTAAACCAAATTCTAATCTCTGTAGACAGACATAACACTAATGAGTGGTGATTAATTTTTTGTTGACTACTGATGTGCTTTGAGTACGAAATCTTTGGGGATCTTTACGACGCTTCTTAGGAAGTCAAAGAAAGAACCGAAACCAGCACTTTTACTGATTCTGGTGGGACTTGCCAAAACCAAGTGATGGAGTTCATTTTCAGATGCTAAAAACACCCAAGATAAAGAAACCCAGGTTTATAATGAGAAATGTTGACTTATACCTATTTTGGGTTCTTCCCTTCTTGTTTTCCTAAATTATATTTTGACGACATATGTTGAGCCAAACACCATGGGGAAAAAAATATAACAAAATTAATAATAAAATTAACCCAACAGATATTTTTAGTACGGTGAATTATATCAAGATTCTTGTGATGCAGCTGATTTACAGTCCTTCTCTTTAAAGGCTATTTACTTTCTATTAAAGGGCATGAAAATTGTGCCCTAAACAACAAAGGTGTTCTAGCTCTCTCAACGAGTTTCAAAAGGATATGGGCAAGAGAATCCAATGGATAATGAAGAAAGGAAATGACAAGCCGGAGATAAAGATAAGGATTTTCCAATCCTATTTTTACAAATTTTTAAGTTCATTACAACACAAAAAGCATTCGATGAGTATGTAAAAAGAGGTAAGACTGTCTCAAGACATTGTCGTTTATTAGGAAAGAGGAAGACCATGTATACCAAATGTAACAATTCTACGAACGTCCATGGGAGCGTACTCTAAGGAAGCACTGTAAAGGTAGCGAACATACGAACCCAGATCTGCTGCTCTTTGGTGTACATGATTTTCTTGTGTTGTATGTTGCTTGAAGAAGACGAGAGCAGAGGTTTTTTTCACTGAACTCCGTATATCCGCCTATGGACAGATCCTCTAAACAGGAGCTCATTGTCATAGATCCTACCTGGCAATATCCCCTCAACCAGTGAGATTCTTTTAGGTACACAAAACAGCGGCGCCTAGCCTTGACCTTCTATCAGGAGGAAAACCTTATCCCACCATGTCAGGACGTCCCCAAGCAATTCCTGTACAGGGATTACTAATCTTTCATACAATCATTACTCTCTCCCCCTAAGAGGTCTGTATCTCTGCCCTCTTCTATTAGATTTGTATTTAAAACATATGTTCGAGGCCCACTCAGGGCGTCAACTCATCTTTTCCGGGGTATTTCCACATAATATATACTAGGAGTTTACATGTTTAAAATGCCTGTTGTTTTTCTTGTTTAATCTGTATTTTATCACAAGGGTCTCAGTAAGACTCAAAAGAGCGAGGGAAAAATTTTTTTCCTCCCTTACATACAGGTCTACAGCAACAAGAGCCAGAAAGCCACCACCTAGGATTGAGAGTTAGAGCATAAAGCCAAAATAGATTTGATTGGCTTGGACGTGGTGGGTTTGAGGCAGAGATAGAAGTGTGAGAGAAAAGAGCCGAGAAGCCGGACCCGAGCTCAGATACCCCGATATGTTGCCTGCAATTCCTTCTTTTGTCCATTCTAAGCAGTCCTACTTTTATGACTTGGCTCACTTGGTTCTCTCCCAGAAAACTTCTTAGGATCAAGACCCTCAGCTGGTCTGCGAGGTGCTCATCTTGTGCTGTCCCAAATACAGCATTTAGTTCCATATACACAATGACCATTTATTCATCAGGTCCCTCACTAGGCCAACACTGCTTAAAACATCCTGATAGAGATCAATTACTTTCAGATTTGTGTCACAATTTGTTGTATATAATTTACTAAATTCCGAACTTGCATCCTCCTTTTTTGCGCATTGTAGAGAATATTCAAATATTCCATGACTTTCTTATCATCACTCATCCTGGGTATAACTTTGGTGGGAGAGAGAAAGAACCAAGTAGGATAATCTGGGCCTTTCGGGACATTTTCTAACCTTCCAATTCCCATTATATAGAGGTTCTGATGTTGCTGAACTTATGGGCCGCATAATGCTTGGCTTTCCACAGCGAGAAACCCCCCACGTTGCTGTAAACATTACATATGGAGGCAAGACATTTCTTAGTGGAGTAGGTCATAGATGACTCATGTTGGGAATATGGAGTGTTTCACAATATTTAACAGCCCCGTTAAGGTATGGTCCCCAGGACAAGTCCGAACATATCTTTTACTGTGCGGGCCATGATCCTAGAGTCCTTCCTCAAGTCCCTTGCATATATAATAACCTTATTTATTAGGATGGGTAGAAGTTGGAAGATCTTAGGAGAAGAGACTACCCAGGGTAAGGGGGGAAAAAACAAAATTTTATATTATATCGGGAGGGCTCAGAGAAGCTGTTATTTGCCATCCTGAGTTACAGGAAAAGTATTGCAATACAGTTTAAAAGTGTCACTGCTGGAACTCAGGCGAATATCAGCTTCTGAGCTGGAAAAGAGAATTGACAGGAGGTTATTGAAAAAAAGAAAATAACAGATTTAATTGTGTGCTACGACCCTGGAGAGGATTTGCCCCCCCCCCCACCACCCCATGTATTCATAAGAAAATGTAAGTCCTGTAAGATAGTTTTAGATGTTCCAATGGAGAGTTTCCCAAGGTCAAGTTCAGATTGAAAGAAATACATGGCATTACCACTATTCGTTTTATCCCCTAATCATTAGTGCATTACCAGTTCTAGGGTATAGGAAAACACTCTTGAAGTTTGTTCAGCCCAAGTATTTAAAAACTTATTTCCCAAGGGAAGCTTTTTGTCATGAAATGATTTAGCTTTTGAAGGAGATTCATGTTCTATGCAGCAACATTGGG
Source organism: Vulpes lagopus (assembly GCF_018345385.1). Lineage (NCBI taxonomy): Eukaryota > Metazoa > Chordata > Mammalia > Carnivora > Canidae > Vulpes > Vulpes lagopus. Next base: position 2,510 of record NW_024571001.1, on the reverse strand, counting down.
AAATATATCCAAAATATCTGTCCACATTTAAAATACAGGCTGGTGAGTTCTCACAGACAGCTCACTATGATGTAGACAAAGGAAGATTATTCTGTGCCATTATTTTCAGGAGATTGTCTCTTATATTTTATTTCAGAGGCTCCGGAAGTTTACCATTTGCTTGCTTGCGTACAAACCGAAAGTGTCTAAACACTAACCCATAGTGCTGGGTTCCGAAAATATTACCTTTAAAGAGCAGATATTCGGCTTGCTGGTGCTCAGTCATGGAGCATGCAACTCTAGAACTTCGGAGTTGTGAGTTTGAGCCCTTGTTAGTGTGCGATACTAAAAAATAAAATCTTAAAAATTCAAGCAGAAAAAAAAATAATATCTTCAGTTTGGATATACTGTCACAGTCTTAACTTACTGTTCTAGCTTGATGCAGCCATAGCATATGTGTAAATGGAATGAGCATGGCTGTGTTTCCATAAAAGATTATTTACACAAAAATAGGCAAAGGTCCAGATATGAGTCCTGTAGGTACATGCCCTCATATACGTGACCACCAATGGGTAGTCTCTGCTGTCTTTTTTTGGTTCAGAATGGTTTATGATCTCTGATCGTGTCTCATAGAAAGAAACAGGAGTCCAAAGTACAATTACCCTCCGCTTTAAAAATTACTAGAGATAAATTAACTGAACACGACTTTGTTTTACCTTATAAGACGGTGAAGGTGGGTATAGAGGGCAAGGAACAATATTCCAAATAACAATGTACCACATTGCACCAGGGATACAATAAGGAAAGACCTTTCGTGAGCAGCCCAGTATTTAAAACTTAGCTTTACTTTCTGCTCTTCCATGCCAACCTTTTGAGACATCAAAGCATTAATGAAAATTCTTGGTGAGAATCCACAGGTAGCTGTCGCTCCGTGTTTTTCTGTGTTTTGCTACTTATTGTCATTCCGATAAGCAGACCTACTCCATGGGCCTCAATTTGAGGCAAGATATTCCGTGATTCATGGTTTTCGAGCAAGAGGTCCCTATTTTTCAGGTTGTTCGGTTTCTTGGAAGATGTATTGGTAAATGTTTTCATAAGGTGAACAATTGATTCTCCTCCCACAGTTATTGAACGTAAGCTGGCTTAGCGAGATGTTTTTAACCTCCAAATAAAACCTCCTTGAATTATTTCTCTACTTCTCTCTCTCCTCCTACCTCCATCCTCTCTTACATTTATCAGTTCACTATGTGTGTCGTGTATGTGCTGTTGTAACATGCTTGGAAGCTGTAATACACAGGTGTGGATCTAGGAGTAAATCACTAAGCTATTATAGATGGTGGAGACCAACAGTCTTCAAAACAATTAATTTTACACACACATTGACTAAGAGCACTTTTTATCAAGCAGGAAATCCTAGTGATCAATTATCATGGTGCAGGTGCCCATAAACACTTAGTAGGATATGTACCTAATGGATGAATGGTAGTACCTTGAAAGGGGAGACGAGATGGCCTGGGAAGCCAGAGAAGATAACCAACACTGACCCTCAGCTTCAAAAAGAGAAAGCACATGTCAACCCCCTGCCCTTTGTGAAGTCTGTATATCCCTCAACCAGTTCTAGTGTGACCTTGAGAATAGGACGTCATCCATTTTGGGGAGGAGTTTTTCTTTGTTGTCACGACGCCATGTATGCTCTTATGGGTTACAATGTAATATATTTATATTTCAAAGTATTGACAAAACTTACCAAAGTGGGGGCATGGAGTCATCCCTAGCCAATCAGGGATATGAAGGGTCCCAAAACTAGCCAAACAAGAATGTTTCACAGAAAAAAAAATCATCTGCTGAAACATATCATGTATATAGATTTCCTGTCGCCACCTGGCTCTGGTTCTAATGACAATTTGTTTTATTTTATTCATCGATTAAATGAATTCTTACTCAGAAGATTTAGTTACTATTTTCTCCTTGTGAAGCTTAAAACAAATTTTTGTTAACCCAGATATTCAATCTGAAACTTTAGGGATTCCACAAGAATGTATTCAAGATTTTGTTGCTTGTCATTTATTTTTCATCAAATGGCTGCTGGGGCATGACATTTTTGTTAAATAACAACTCCAAGGGGGAAAAATTATTCACAATATTTTTGAGGAGACCACATCAAAATTCCTAATGCTTTCCAAATTCAACAAACCTTTTTGGATGGGTCTACAATCCCAGTGACACTCTAAATGAACAATTCCATTACTCTGAGCCAAAAGTACAGAATCCAATTCATTCATGAATCAGAAGGCTTTTGTAGGGACAGCAGTCACTTATTCTCCTGGGAATGGAGAGAAGACAATTGTAAAGACCAGGGTAAGCTTTAACTGAGAAAAAAACCTCAACAAAAATTTACTCTATATTTTATTTTATTTATTTTTTTTAAAGTTACTCTTTTAAATCTGAGCCATAAGTAAGTTTCCTTGTGGAACTAAATGTATGGTCCTTAGATTTCCCTTTCTCCAGAAATGGTAAAGAGGGTATTATTT
>NW_024571000.1:0-17626 GCF_018345385.1 Vulpes lagopus | reverse complement strand
TCCTCAGGCCTCCCCAGCACAGGCAGGCTCCTGTTTGTGCAGGCGGATGAGACTACTGCGCATGCGGGCTCCCTGTGCGGACCTGGGCTCAGGCGCCCCCTGTGGGACCTCAGGCGCTGCAGGAGGCCTTGCAGGAGGCGGCCTGCCTGCCCGAGGCCGCACCTGCCTCCTTCCAGGCTCCAGCTGAGGCCTGTTAGCTTCGGAAACGTCTCACTGAAACGGGGCCCAACACCCGGCTTCCCCAGAAATACTTAAGGCCCCTGAGAAGAAGAGCTGAAATTTACATTACCTTTTAACTAGCAGGCCAAAATAATCTGCTGTTTCTTTGGGGGGAGCGAGGGCAGTTGTTATTGGTTTTTTGGTTTTTCTTTTTCTTCTTCTTTCTTTTCTGGAAAAAATATGAGATGGAGAAATTCACCTCCATAAATAACATGAGGTTAGTACTCAGAGCCAGGAAGTGCATCCAATACGCATATAGGTATTCTAACTAGAGGTTAAAAACAATGATTATAAAGATAGCAGCTGGGCTGAAAAAGAGCACAGAAGAAAACTAGAGAATCCCTTACCGTAGAAATAAAAGAACTAAAATCTAGTCAGGCCAACGTTAAAAATGCTATAACTGAGATGCAGTCCCAAGAAAGGTTATGGACCACAGAGGGAGACTGAGGGAACTCAGCCACTTATTAAAACAATAAACATTCATATCATCGGAGACTCAGAAGAAAAGGGCGCAGAAGTTTTATTTGAACGAATTATGTAAACTTCTATAACCTGAGGAAGGACACAGACACTGAAATCGAGAGACAGAGAACTCCCAATAAATTCAACAGAAGCTGACCATCACCCAGGCACATCCGAGTCAAAGTCACAAAATTACACAGACGAGAAAAGAATCCTGAAAGCAGTGGAGGTGGGGCTTTGGGGGGGGTAGTCCTTACCTACAAGGGAGGATGAATCAGTTTGCAGCAGATCTGTTCACAAACTTGGCAAGCCAGAAGGAAGTTGGAAGGAAATATTCAATATGCTGAATGGGAAAAGTATGCAGCCAAGAATTCTTTCTTCTGTTTTTTTTAAGAATAATCATCAAAACTTATTTAATCTCACAAGGAAGAAATTAAAAATTTCTGAACAAAAAATGCCATTTTCCTCAATCGTAATAGCAAAAATTTATTGTTTTTAATTTTTTTTTAATTGGAGTTCAATTTGTAAGAATTCTTTCTTCAGCAAGGCTGTCATTCAGCATAGAAGGAGAGATAAAGAGTTTCCCAGACAGGCAAAAAATAAAGGAGTTCATGACCACTAAACCAGTCCAGTAAGGAATCTTAAGAGGGACTCTTCTAGTGGGGGAAAAAAAGAGACCAAAAGCAACAAAGACTAGAAAGGACCAGAGAACATCACCAAAAACACCAACTCTACTGGTAACACAAAGGCACTAAGTTTATATCTTTCAGTAATCACTCTGAATGCTGATAGACTAAATGCTCCAATCAAAAGATATAGGGTATCACAGTGGCTTAAAAAACATGATCCGGGATGCCTGGGTGGCTCAGGGGTTGAGCATCTGCTTTGGCTCGGGTCATGATCCCAGGGTCCCGGGGGATCAAGTCCCACATCAGGCTCCCTGAATGGAGCCTCATTTTCCCTCTGCCTATACCTCTGCCTCTCTGTGTCTCTCATGAATACATAAATAAAATCTTTACAAAAGAAAAAAGATAAAAAGATGAGAAAGCACCCAAATAAAATCACAAATGAGAAAAGAGAAATAACAACCAATACTAGAAAAAAAGAACTAACACTAGAGAAATACACATGATTATAAGAGAACATTATGAAAAATTATATGCCAGCAACCTACAACCTGGAAGAAATAGATCAATTCCTTCCTAGAAATATATAACATAGCAAAAATGGAAAAGGAAGAAATAAGAAACTTGAACAGACAGATAACCAGCAAAGAAATTGAATCAGCGGGATCCCTGGGTGGCGCGGCGGTTTTGGCGCCTGCCTTCGGCCCAGGGCGCGATCCTGGAGACCCGGGATCGAGTCCCGCGTCGGGCTCCCGGTGCATGGAGCCTGCTTCTCCCTCTGCCTGTGTCTCTGCCTCTCTCTCTCACTGTGTGCCTATCATAAATAAATAAAAAAAAAAAATTAAAAAAAAAGAATTGAATCAGCAATCAAAAATCTCCCAACAGGAGATGCTTAGATCAATAGAACAGAATGGAAAGCTGAAACAAGATACAAACCTATAACTCTATGATCGCTTAATCTTCAACAAAGCAGGAAAGAATATCCAATGGCAAAAAGACAGTCTCTTCAACAAACCCTAATCCTGACCCCAGGATAATAACAAATTGTGTTGGGAAAACCGGGCAGCCACATGCAGAAGAATGAAACTGGACCACTTTCTTACACCATGTATATAAAAAATAAATTCAAAATAGATTAAAGTCCTAAATGTGAGACCTTTTCTCACAGAGAAAAGGAAAGCCCCTGCTGACTGGGAGATGGGGTGATCAGCCCCAGAGCCAGAGGACCAACCCACATCACGCCCTCCAGCGCTGAGTATCAGATAGCAGCACAGCGCCGCCCGCTGGAGGCCAGAGGCGCTGACGCCCACGCCGCCTCTGACTCCACAGGTGCATCTCCCAGGCACATGCGCATCTGACAATCAGCCCCATGGCCCATCCCCAGACCCCGCACAGACCACTCGCTGACAATGTGAGACCTTTTCTCACATTTAGAAAAGAAGAAAAAGAAGAAAAGATAGGCAGCAATGTCTTTGACATTGGCCATTGGATCTTCTTTCTAGATATGCCTCTGAGGCGAGGGAAACAAAAGCAAAAATACTATTGGGACTTCATCAAATTGAAAAGCATCCGCAAAGTGAAGGAAACAACCACAGCTAAAAGGCAACATACAAAATGAGAGGAGATATTTGTAAACAACACATCCAATAAAGAGTTAGTATCCAAAATATATAAAGCAAATATAAATCTCAGCAACCTAAAGACAAATTATCCAACTGCAGATGGGCAGAAGACATGAATGGACTTTGTCTCTGACAGGACATCCAGATGGCCGCCAGACACACGGAAAGACACTCAGCGTCACCCATCATCAGGGAAATGCAAACCAAAACCACAATGAGATGTCACCTGACAGCCGTCAGAATGGCTAAAATCAACAACACAAGAAACAACAGGTGTTGGTGAGGCTATGGAGAAGGGGGAGCCCCCTTACACTCCTGGTGGGCATGTGAACAGGTGCAGCCACTGTGGAAAACAGTGTGGAGGGTCCTCAAGAAGTTAAAAATAGAGCTACCCTACGATTCCAAAATTGCACAGCTAGGTATTTACCGCGAGGATACAAAAGTAGTTTAGTAGATTCGAAGAGGGACACGCAGCCCACTGTTTGTAGCAGCGTTATCAACAACAGCCAAACTGTGCATACAGCCCAGATGTCCATCGACAGATGAATGGGCAGAGACGATGTGGTAAATATACACACTACGACATCACTCGGTCGTCAGAAGGGATGAAATGAAGCCATTTACAATGACGTGGGAGAAGTGGAAAGGACTTATGCTAAATGAACTCATTCAGTCAGAGAAAGACAGTTACCAAATACCATACAATTGCATTCACATGTGAATTTTAAGAAACCAAACAAAGGGGCGGAGGGGGTGGATGAGAGAAGCAAACCAAGAAACACACTCTTAACCACAGAGAATAAACTAATAAATACCAGAGGAAGGTGAGGGGGATGGGGAATCAGGGGATGGGGATAGTGGAGGGCACCTGTGACCAGTACCAGGCGTTGTACCCAAGGGTTGAATCACTATGTGGTAGACCTGAAACTATATCATACTGTGTTTACAAACAGGATTACAAGTAAAACTCTAAAATAATAATTGGTAGTATTGATGAAATATGTGCGCACAAGAGATAAAATCAGAAAGGCAACTGAAAATCCACATAAAGAGTATTTAGAGCCACAAGTCCCCTCCTTAGCTCAGCTCAGGAGAAGCCTGCCATGTCTTTTCTGACCCCAGCAGAAGCCTGGATTTTGATGCTCTGGGGAGGCCACTGACTTGGTGGAGTCAGGCTATCTTTGAACCCAAAACCTCAATAGAGTGCATAAAACTAAACTGCCCAAGATACTACGAGTCCCAGTGCAGGCACATGCCAAGCCTCAAACTCTAACCATACACAGCCATAACCCTAACCCTACGCTTAAGCCTAATGTTAACCTAACCCTTGAACAAGACCTATCACTAATCAAAAACCAAACACAAACCCCAAGACTGAAACACATTCACTGAATCTTCCTGCCAACCCTCACCCTAACTCCTAACCCTAACCTTAACTTAATGTACTCAAATGCTATTCCTAATCTTAGATTCCTAATCTTTACCCTAACCCTAACCCTCTAATACTAATGCTATCTCATACCCCAAACTGTACCCTAACCTGTACCCTAAAACTAACTCCTAAGCCACTCCCTAACCCTATCTCTTACCCTTTTCCAAAACCGTACCCTGACCCTGACCTAACCCCAACCATAACCCCTAACTAAACACTAACCCTAACACTACCCCAAACCCCTATCCTAATCCGAACCCTTGCCCTAACCCTAAACCTAGCCCCAACTTTAACCCTAATCCCTAACCTTAACCCCAAACCTAACTCACATCCTAACCCCTAACCCTAACTACAAACCTAAGCCCAACCCTAACTCTAACCATAACCCTAACCCCAACCCCAACTCCTAACCTCCTGCCCTAATCCCTAAAGCCTAAACCCTAACCCTAACTCTAAACCCTGTCCCTAACCCTAAACCCTATGCCTAATCCCTAACCCCCATCCTAACTCCTAACCACTGACCCTTACAATTATCCCTCACCCTAACCTCTAATCCGTAACAATAAGCATAAACACTAACCCCTAACATCTAACGAAACCTAACCACCAACTCTCTCCCCTCCCCTGACCCTACCATTCATTCTACCCATTCACTTACCCTGTGGTTCTGAGGAGTCCCTTCTGATGTGGACGTGGCCCCCAACGGCGCCTCCAGAGTCCTCTAGGGGGTCCTGAGGAAGCCGGGCTCCTGTGAGTGCAGACGCGGCCTCACGTGTTCCTGAGTCATAGTCAGTGGGGTCCTGAGGACACCGGGTCTCCTGTCACTGTGGACTAGGTCTCACATCCTCTGGAAGCCTCACAGCAGGTCCTCAGGAGGCTGGAGGCTCCTGTCAGCCTGGACATGGCCCCACGTCCCCCCGGAAACTCACCGCGGGTCCTGAGGAGGCTGTAGACTCCTATCAGCATAGACGCAGCCCCATATGTCCCAAAGCCAAAGTGCAGGTCCTGAGGAGGACGGGGGTCCTGTCAGTGTTGACGTGGCCCCACATTTTCCTCAAGCCTCACCATAAGACCTGAGGAGGCTGGGGGCTCCTGTCAGCATGGACATGGCCACAAATCTTCCCAAACCTTCACAGTGGGTCCTGAGGAAGTCAGCGTCTGGTTGTGTGGATGTGGCCCCACGTCCTCCCAAAACGTCACCCTGTGTTCTGAGGAAGCCGGGGTCCCTGTCACCGTGGATGTGGCCCCCAGGTTCCAGAAGCCTCAACTTATGTCCTGAGGGGCCTGGGAGCTCCTGCCATTGTGGACGCAGCACCACATCTTCCTGAAGCCTCCCCGCGGTTCCTGAGGCGGCCCAGGGGCTCCTGTCTGCCTGGATGTTGGCCCACATCTTCCTGAAGCCTCACCGCGGGTCCTGAGGAGACCGGGGCTCCTGACAGCGTGAACGTGGCCCAATGTCCTCCTGAATCCTCACTGCGGGTCCTGAGGAGGCTGCGGCTCATCAGCGTGGACGCGACCCCACCTCCTCCTCAGGCCTCCCAAGCACAGGCTGGCTCCTGTTAGTGCAAGAGGACGAGGCTTACTGCGCATGCGCGATCCTTGGTTGGGGTCTGGGGTCGGGCGCCCCCTGCGGGACGCTTAGGCACTGCAAGAGGCCATGCAGGAGGTGGTGTCCCTGCGCCCGGGGCCATACCTGCCTCCTTCCAGGCTCCAGCTGAGGCCTGTGAGCTTCGGAAACGTCTCACTGAAACGGAGCCCAACACCCGGCTTTCTCAGAAATACTTAAGGACGATGAATTGGAGCCCACAGGACGCAAAATGAAATGTGGACCAGACTTTTACCACGTCCTACCAAACCCACTCAACCCTCTTCCACTGTGGGCAGGACCGCAGGCTGGTGCAGCCACCCTGGAAACAGTGTAGAGGTTCCTCAGGAAGTTACAAATAGAGCCGCCCTGCGACCAGCAGGTGCTCGGCCTGGAGCTCACTCCGAAGATACAGATGCAGTGAGACTCCGGGACAACTGCACCCCAATGTCCACAGCAGGCGGGTCCACAGTAGCCACACTGTGAGAGGAGCCTCGGTGCCTTCAGACAGATGATGGATAAAGAGGATGGGAGATAGATGATGGTAATAGATGATAGATAGATAGATGATAGGAATGTTACTCAGCTATCAAAGAGAAGGAAATCTTGCCATTTGCAATGACGTGGATAGAACTAGAGGGATCATGTTAAGTGAAATCAGTCAGTCAGGAAAGAAAATGGCCGTATGGTGTCATTCATAGGTGAAATTAAAGAAGCAAAGCAGATGGACATCTGTGAAGGGAAGGAAAAACAAATAAGATGAAAACAGAGATGGAGGAAAAAGAGACTCAATCACAGGAAACAAACTGAGGGTCGCTGGAGGGGAGGGAAGTGGAGGGACAGGGTAACTGGTAGACGGGCATGTGGAGGGCACGTGATGTCATGAGCACTGGTGTTATCTCCAACTGGTGAATCCCTGAAGTCTATCTCTGAAAGTATAATACACTATACTGTTAATTAATTGGGTTTAAATTAAATTAAGTTTAAAAAACTCAGTTGACTGTATCAGAGTGCATTTTCTTCCAGGCTCTCTATTCTGCTCCTTCAGCAATGCCAGAACCACACCCCTGTGGGTTTGGTTTGTTTAAGTAGGCTCCATGCCTCGTCCACAGCCCAGCACAGGCCTAGTACTTATGACCCCAAGATCAAGACCAGGGGTGAGGTCAAGAGTCAGATGCTTAACCAACGGAGACAGCCAGGGGCCTAAGAACCACACTGCTTTATCCTGTGTCTCTGTGACATCGTTTGAAATAAGAAAGTGCTGCGTCCAGCTCTGTCCTGCTTCTCCAACACTGATTTGCTGTCCAGGGTCATTTGTGGGGGCGGACAAATGTTAGGAGTGCTTTTTCTATTTCTAAAATCGTCCACCATGATTTTGATAGGAATGACATTGGAACTGCGGGTGGCTTCTGGAACTGTGGACATTTTAACAAGATGAAGGCTCCGACCCCACGAGCCCAGGAAGTCCTCCCAAAGTCTTGTAATTTTCAGTGTACAAGTCTTGCAGTCTCTTGGTTCAGTCTAATTATTTTGTTTTTTGGATGCTCCTGATAAGGGAGTCATGTCCTGAATTTCCTTCCTGAGTGCTCATTGTCGGGACACAGCAAGGCTACTGATCTCTGTTCATTTTGTGTCCCACAACTTTAAGGAATTCACTCATTAGTTCTAACAGTTTTTGGTGGAGTCTGTCGGGTTTCCTGTTTCTAATACCACATCTTCAGCAAATAGGGACAGTGTGATGTCCCCCTTTCAGGTGTGGAACCTTTTCTGTTTCCTGTCTGTTGACTACGATAGGACTTCCAGTGCTGAGAGGGGACTTCCTTGGCTTGTTCCTGCTCTCAGGGGAGACGATTTCAAGTTTTCACCCTTGAGGATGATGTCAGCTACGGGCCTTCCTACACGGCCTTTATTCTGTTGATATACGTTTTCTCAAAACCCACTATGCCGAAAAAAAAAATAAAAAAATAAAAAACCCACTATCCTTTTTTTTAAAATAATAAATTTATTCTTTATTGCTGTTCACTTTGTCAACATACAGAATAACACCCAGTGCTCATCCCGTCAAGTGCCCCTCTCAGTGCCCGTCACCCATTCACCCCCACCCCCCGCCGTCCTCCCCTTCCACCACCCCTAGTTCATTTCCCAGAGTTAGGAGTCTTTATGTTCTGTTTCCCTTTCTGATATTTCCCACACATTTCTTCTCCCTTCCCTTATATTCCCTTTTACTACCCACTATGCTTTTTATGTTGTATTTTGTCAAATGCTTTTTCTGCAACTCTTGAGAGGATCGTATGCCTTTGTCCTTTCTCTTGTTTTGGTTTTTAAGATTTTATTTATTTACCCATGAGAGTCATTTTGTTCCAGGTGAGGCCAGAAGGAGACCACAGGAACCAGGTCCAGGAAAGCCCCATATGGGAACCAGAGCCACCAGATCCAGGTGAGACCCAGGTGGGGACCACAGTCACAAGGTCCAGGTGAGGTCCAGGTGGCAACAAGATTCACCAAGTCCAGGTGAGACGCAGGTGGGGACCACAGTCACAAGGTCCAGGTGAGGAACAGGTAAGGACCAGATTCACCAGGTCCAAGTGAAGCCCGGGGGGGGACCAGAGTCAAAAGGTAAGGGTGAGGTCCAGAGGGGGACCAGAGTAACCAGTTTAGTTTGAGGCCCAGAGTGGGACCAGAGGTCCCCGGTCAAAGTGAGGCCCAGGTGTGGAATAGAGTATCCAGGTCCCAATGATGCCTATGTGAGGACCAGAGTCACTAGGGCCATGCAAGGCCCAATGGGGATCAGAATCACCAGGTCCTGGTGAGTCATAGAAGGAGACCACAGACACCAGTATCAGGTGAGCCCCATGTGGGAATCAGAACCACTATATCCAGCTGAGTCCCAGGTCCATGTGAGGCCCACGTGAGGACCAGAATCATCAGGTCGAATTGAGGCATAGCTGGGGACGAGATTCACCAGGTCTGAGTTAGGTCAAAGTGGGGACGAGAGTCACCAGGTCCAGGTGAGGCCAAACTGAGGACCAGAGTCACCAGATCCAGGTGAGGTCCATGTTGGAAAGAGAGTCACCAGGTCCAGGAGAGGTCCAGGTGGGGACCAGAGTCACCAGGTCCAGATGAGGCCCAGGTGAGGACCAGACTCACCAGGCACACGTGAGGCCCAGGTGGGACCAGAATCACCAGGTATAGGGGAGGCCCTTGAAAGAACCAGAGTCAACAGTTCAAGGTGAGGCGCAGGTGGCAACCAGAGTCAGAAGGTCCAAATCAGGCCAAAGTGGGGTTCACAGTCACCAGGTCAGGGTGAGACCCAGAGGGGGACCAGAGTCACCTGGTCCAGGTGAGGCTCAATTGTGGAACACAGTAACCGGGTCCCAATTATGCCCAGTTGAGGACCAGAGTTAACAGGGCCAGGTGAGGCCCAGATGGGGATCAGAGTCACCAGGTCCAAGTGAGGCCCAGGTGGGGACCACAGTCACCAGATCCAGGGTAGTCTCAGGTGCAGACCAGAATCACCAGGTCCAGGTGGGGCCCAGGTAAGGACCAGAGTTACCAGGTCGAGGTGAGTCCCAGGTGGGGAACACAATAACCATGTTCCAATGATGCCCATCTCAGGACCAGAGTCACCAGGTCCACTTGAGGACCAAGTGGGGACCAGATTCACCAGGTCCAGGGGAGGCCCAGGTGGACACCAGAGTTTCCAGTTAAAGGTGAGTCTAGAAGGACAGCATGGTCACCAGGTCTAGGTGTGGTCCATGTGAGAACCAGATCACCAGGTACAGGTGAGGCCCAGGTGGGAACCAGAATCAGCAGGTCCAGGTAAGGCCAAGGTGGGGACCACAGTCACCAGGTCCAGGTGAAACCAAGCTGAGGACCAGAATCACCAAATCCAGGTGAGGCCCGGGGGTAGGGGGACTGGAGTCACCAGGCACAGGAGAGGCTACAAGAACAGCAGGGACACCAGGTCCACGTGTGGTTCATGTGGAAACCAGAGTCACCAGGTCCAGGTGAAGCCCAGGTGAGGACCAAATTAAATGTTCCAGAGTCTCACTTGGGAAACAGACTAAACATATCCTGATGATGCCCAGGTGAGTACAAGAGTCACCAGGTCCAGGTGAGGTGCACGTGAGAACCAGAGTCACCAGGTCCAGGTGATACCCAGGAGGGGACCAGATTCACCAGGTCCAGGTAAGGCCCAGGTGGAACTCAGTCACCTGGTCTGGGTGAGACACAGGTGGGGACAAAAGTCATAAGACCAGTTGAGGCCCAGGTGGGAACATAGTTTCCAGGTCCAGGTGAGGCCAAACAAAGTACCAGAGGCACAAGACCAGCTGAGGCCCAGTTGGGGACTGGAGTGACCAAGTATAGGTTAGGTTAGAAGGACACCACAGTCATAAAAACACAGCTAGTTGAAAACTGGCTTCTAGGGATGCTTCCTTGTGAGAGCTGAGCTCAGGGCAGGACCTGCCCACATCCTGGCTACCTGCAGACATACCTCCTATCATCCTTAAGTGAGGTGCTGGAAGAGGTTGTGTGAAAAGCATGTGGAAGTGTCTGGCCTGTACTCAAGTGAATCTGAATTCAATACAGGGATTTCCAACAGCCTTGTTCAATGAGAGTCGTGCTAGGTTCTATCTCCCCTGTAGGAGTGGCAAGCAAACATGTACCCACAAGGCATTCACATTTCTGAGAGTTGAGCTTATGGCCTGTCCCTCCCACATCCTGACTGCCTGTACGGTTCGCTTCCACAGGATTTCGTTCTACGCAGAACAGTAGCAGAGAGAGAACCAAGTGACTTGCTTGTCACTTTCGCACCTCCCGGACAGCTTCATCCACAGCCTGCATACACCTTACACTGCTGCTACATTGTCATGGCCGTAAGAACGCAGCTACTGGAAAGCTGCACTGAGGCATGCTTCCCTTGAGATATGAGTTCAAGGCAGGACCCCACCGCATCATAACTGCCTGTAGACGTAGCTGCCAACATCCTCATTTTAGGAGCAGGGAGAGGTTGTCAGAAATGCATGTGGAAGCACAGGGCTGTACTCACGTGTATGTGAGTTGAATACAGCGATTGCCAACGTCCCTGTTCAATTAGAGTGTAGCTAGGTTCTAACTCCCCTGTATGAGTGGGGGCAGACATCTGCCTCCCAGGCATACACGCCCCTGAGAGTGGAGCTTATGGCCTGTCCCTCCCACATCCTGCCTGCAGGTACACCTCGCTCCTAACAGGCCTAGGCTCGATGCGGGACTGAAGTGTTGTGAGAGGTAAGTGGAAAGTCCTGGCCCACAAGACTAGTGCCTCCATGCTCAATGCCCTGATTTCCTAGGAATTCCTATGTTAGCCAGGTGCTACATCCTAAGTTCCATACGAGAGAAGCTAGCTGGACGCCTAGTCCCAAGGCAACTTACTTCTAGGAGTTGAGCTCACCCTCAGTCCCTCACAGTTGCACACTGTCTGCAGAATGAGTTTCGAACGTCTGCACCACAGCCGTTTGTCACAAGCTTGTGAGACGCAAGTGGAATAAGCAGACCTGGAGGGTGACTCCAACTGCAGTGGAGTGGTATTCTAGGTAACTCCTGGCTTAGAGTACTTCTATGATTTCAGTGCCCTAAGAGCGCAGGTAGTTGAAACCTGGCTTGTAGGCATGCTTCCATGTGCGAGCTGAGGTCAGGGCAGGACCCTCCCGCATCCTTACTGCCCGTAGACATAGTTCCTAGCATCCTTATGTTAGGCGCTGGAAGAGCTTGTGTGAAAAGCATGTGGAAGTGACAGGATTCTCCTCAAGTGAATCTGATCTCAATACAGACATTGCAAACGTCCAATGAGAGTGTAGCTTGGTCCTAGGTCTCATCAAAGTGTCTAACAGACATCTGCCTGCAAAGCGTACACAATTCTGAGAGGTGAGCTTATGGAGTTTCCCTCCCACATCCTGCCTGAAGGTACACCCCGCTCCTAACAGACCTAGCCCCGATGCGTGCCTGAAGTGTTGTGAGAGGTAAGTGGAAAGTCCCGGCCCACAAGACTAGTGCCTCCAAGCTCAATCCAGCGATTTCCTAGTATTTCCTCTGTAAGCCAGGTGCTACATCCTAAGTACCATACTAGAGAAGCTAGCTGAACGCCTTGTCCGAGAGCAAATTACTTCGGAGAGTTGAGCTCACCCTCAGTCCCTCACAGTTGCACACTGCCTGCAAAAAGAGTTTCCAACATCTGCACCAGAGGCGTTTGTCAGAGGCTTGTGAGACGCAAGGGGAATAAGCAGACCTGGAGGGTGTCTCCAGCTGCAGTGGAGTGGTATTCTGGGTACCTCCTGCTTAGAGTACTGCTACGTTCTCAGTGCCCAGCTACTTGAAAGAACGCAGCTGGTTGAAAGCTGGCTTGTAGGCATGCTTCCTTGTGCGAGCTGAGGTCAGGGCAGGACCCTCCCACATCCTGACTGCCCGTAGACCTAGGTCCCAGCATCCTTATTTTAGGTGCCGGAAGAGGTTGTGTGAAAAGCATATGGAAGTGACAGGACTCTGCTCAAGTGAATCTGAGTCCAATACAGACATTGCAAACGTCCTTGTTCAATGAGAGTGTAGCTCGGTCCCAGCTCCCATCAATAAGTGTCTAGCAGCCATCTGCCTGGAAAGCGTACAAACTTCCGAGAGTTGAGCTTATGGCCTATCACTCCCACATCCTGACTGCCTGTACGGTTCGCTTGTACAGCATTTCATTCTACGCGGCACAGGAGCAGAGAGAGCACAAATGACTGGCTTGTCAATTTCGCGTCTAGCGGACAGCTGCCTCCAAGGCATGCACACTCCTTTGGGTTGAGCTGATGGCTTCAACCTCCCACATGCTGACCGCCTGTACCCTTTGCAGCCAAGGGATTTTGTTGGACACGGGATTCAAGCTTTGTGAGAGGCAAGTGTCTCTTTGCTCAATCCAGTGACTTCTGATGACTTCCTCCCTCAGATGGGAGGTACATAGTAACTTCCAACCCTGAGTACCTAGTTGCAAGCTCTCTCTCGGGGGAAATTCCTTCTGTGAGATGAGCTGATTCGCGGTCCTTCCCACTTACACACTGCCTGCACATAGAGTTATGAACATCGTCACTAGACATGTTTGTCAGAAGCTCATGGGACGCAAGGGGAAAGCTGCAGGCCTCAATGGTGCTGTCACTCGGTGCAGTAGAGCAATATTCAAGAAACGTCCTGACTTCCAGTGCTGCTACGTTCTCACGGCCATAAGAACGCAGCTAGTGAAAAGCTGCATTCGGGGCAGGCTTCCTTTTGAGAGTTGAGCTCAAGGAAGGACCGTCCATCTCGGGTCCCCCTGTGGGTGGAGCTGCTAACATCCTCATGTCAGGTGCAGGGAGACGTTGTGAGAAATGCCTGTGGAAACGTCAGGCCTGCCCTCATGGCAAGGTGAGTTGAATACAGCGATTGCCAATGTCCTTGTTCAATTAGAGTGTAGCTAGGTTCTAACTCCCCTGTATGAGTGGGGAGCAGACATCTGCCTCCCAGGCAAACACGACCATGAGAGTTGACCTTATGGCCTGTCCCTCCCACATCCTGCCTGCAGGTACACCTCGCTCCTAACAGGTCTAGGCTCGATGCATGACTGAATTGTTGTGAGAGGTAAGTGGAAAGTCCTGGCCTACAAGACTAGTGCATCCAAGCTCAATCTAGCGGTTTCCTAGTATTTCCTGTGTGACCCAGGTGATACATCCTAAGTGCCATACGAGAGAAGCTACCTGTACGCCTTGTCCAAAAGCAACTTTCTTGGGAGAGTTGAGCTCACCCTCAGTCCCTCAGAGTTGCACACTGCCTGCAGAAAAGGTTTCCGAAATCTGCACCAGAGCCGTTTGTCAGAGGCTTGTGAGTCGCAATTGGAATAAGCAGACCTGGAGGGTGTCTCCAGCTGCAGTGGAGTAGTATTCTGGGAACCTCCTGGATTTGAATATGGCTACGTTCTCCGTGCCTTAAGAACGCAGCTAGTTGAAAGCTGGCTGGTAGGCATGCTTCCTTGTGAGAACTTAGGTAAGGGCAGGACCGTGCCACATCCTGACTGCCCGTAGAAGTAGGTCCCAGCATCCTTATGTTAGGAGTCAGAAGAGGTTGTGAAAAAGCATGTGGAAGTGACAGGACTCTGCTCAAGTGTATCTGATCTCAATACAGACATTGCAAACGTCCTTGTTCAATGAGAGTGTAGCTCAGTCCTAGATCCCATCAAAGCGTATAGCAGACAATTGCCTACAAAGCGTACACACTTCCGAGAGTTGAGCTTATGGACTATCCCTCCCACATCGTGTTGGCAGATACACCGTGCTACTAACAGGCCTAGCCCCGATGCGTGACTGAAGTGTTGTGAGAGGTAAGTGGAAAGTCCCGGCCCACAAGACTACTGCATGCAAGCTCAACCCAGCGATTTCCTACTATTTCCTGTGTGACCCAGGTGCTACATCCCTAAGTGCCATACGAGAGAAGCTAGCTGAACGCCTTGTCCAAAAGCAAATTACTTCGGATACTTGAGCTCACCCTCAGTCACTCACAGTTGCACACTGCCTGCAGAAAGAGTTCCCAACATCTGCACCACAGCCGTTTGTCAGAGGCTTGTGAGACACAAGTGGTTATAAGCAGACCTGGAGGGTGTCTCCAGCTACAGTGGAGTGGTATTCTTGTGCGAGCTGAGTCACTGCAGGAGCCCCCTCCCGCATTCTGACTGCCCGTAGACGTAGGTCCCAGCAACCTTATGTTAGGTGCGGAAGAGGTTGTGTGAAGAGCATGTGGAAGTGACAGGATTCTCCTCAGGTGTATCTGATCTCATGGCAGACATTGCAAACATCCTTGTTCAATGAGAGTGTAGCTCGGTCCTAGCTCCCATCAAATTGTCTAGCAGACAACTGCCCTTCAAAGCCATACACACTTCCGAGAGTTGGGCTTATGGACTGTCCCTGGCACATCCTGCATGCACGTACACCGCGCTCTTAACAGGCCTAGCCCCCGATGCGTTCCTGAAGTGTTTTGAGAGGAAAGTGGAAAGTCCGGCCCACAAGACTAGTGTATCCAAGCTCAACGCAGCGAATTCCTATTATTTCCTGTGTGAGCCAGGTGCTACATCCTAAGTGCCATACGAGGAGAAGCTAGCTGAATGCCTTGTCCGAAAGCAACTTACTTCGAGAGTTGAGCTCACCCTCAGTCCCTCACAGTTGCACACTGCCTGCAGAAAGAGTTTCCAACATCTGCACCACAGCCGTTTGTCAGAGGCTTGTGAGACGCAAGTGGAATAAGCAGACCTGGAGGGTGTCTCCAGCTGCAGTGGAGTGGTATTCTGGGTACCTCCTGGCTTAGAACACTGTTACGTTCTCAGTGCCCGAGGAACGCAGCTAGTTGAAAGCTGGCTTGTAGGCGTGCTTCCTTGTGCGAGCTGAGTTCAGGGCAGGACCCTCCCGCATTCTGACTGCCCGTAGACGTAGGTCCCAGCATCCTTATGTTAGGTGCCGGAAGAGGTTGTGTGAAGAGCATGTGGAAGTGACAGGATTCTCCTCAGGTGTATCTGATCTCAATGCAGACATTGCAAACGTCCTTGTTCAATGAGAGTGTAGCTCGGTCCTAGCTCCCATCAAAGTGTCTAGCAGACATCTGCCTGCAAAGCATACACACTTCCGAGAGTTGGGCTTATGGACTGTCCCTCCCACATCCTGCCTGCACGTACACCGCGCTCCTAACAGGCCTAGCCCCGATGCGTGCCTGAAGTGTTGTGAGAGGTAAGTGGAAAGTCCCGGCCCACAAGACTAGTGCATCCAAGCTCAACCCAGCGA
Source organism: Vulpes lagopus (assembly GCF_018345385.1). Lineage (NCBI taxonomy): Eukaryota > Metazoa > Chordata > Mammalia > Carnivora > Canidae > Vulpes > Vulpes lagopus. The sequence goes on along the minus strand of NW_024571000.1, from coordinate 1,874 downwards.
TTTCCTAGTATTTCCTGTGTGAGCCAGGTGCTACATCCTAAGTGCCATACGAGAGAAGCTAGCTGAACGCCTTGTCCGAAAGCAACTTACTTCGGAGAGTTGAGCTCACCCTCAGTCCCTCACAGTTGCACACTGCCTGCAGAAAGAGTTTCCAACATCTGCACCACAGCCGTTTGTCAGAGGCTTGTGAGACGCAAGTGGAATAAGCAGACCTGGAGGGTGTCTCCAGCTGCAGTGGAGTGGTATTCTGGGGTACCTCCTTGCTTAGAACACTGTTACGTTCTCAGTGCCCGAGGAACGCAGCTAGTTGAAAGCTGGCTTGTAGGCGTGCTTCCTTGTGTCGAGCTGAGTTCAGGGCAGGACCGCCCCGCATTCTGACTGCCCGTAGACGTAGGTCCCAGCATCCTTATGTTAGGTGCCGGAAGAGGTTGTGTGAAAAGATGTGAGAGTGACAGGATTCTCTCACAGGTAGTCTGAATTCAATGCAGACATTGCACAGTCCTGTTCAATGAGATTGTATCCCGGGTCTAGCTCCATCAAGTGTCTAGCGACACTGGCTGCAAAGCACAACACTCCGAGAGTTGGGCTTATGACGTCCCTCCAAATCCTGCCGGTCCACCGGCTTCCTAAGCTAGCCGATGCGTGACTGAGTGTTGTGAGAGTTGAAGTGGAAGATCCGCCCACAGGACTAGTGCATCCAAGCTCATCAACGATTCCTCTAATATTCCGTGTAGCCTGGTCTAGCTACATCCTAAGTGTCATAGAGAGAATCTGCTGAACCATTGTCCAACAGCAACTTCCGAGAGAGTATGGCTCCCTCAGTCCTCCTCACGTTGCACACTGCCTGCTAGAAGAGTTTCCACATGCTGCACCACAGCAGTGTTGTCAGAGGCTATGTGAGTCCGCAAGTGGAAATTAAGCAGACCTGTAGTGTGTTCCATGCTGCATGTGAGTGTATTCTGGGTACCTCTGTGCTTAGAACACTGATTACGTTCTTCAGCTAGTGCCGCGTGGAAGCAGCTAGTTGAAGCTAGGCTTTAGGCGTGCTCTGTGTCGTGAAAACAGAGTAGGAGTGTACCCTCCGCATTGGTACTGTACCCGTTAGACCGTAGGTTCCCAGACCAGTCGTTAAAGTGGTGTAGGCGTGCCAGTGTACGAGTCAGGAGAGTTTTGTGGTGAAGTAGCCTTATGTTAGTGCGCAGAGGTTTGTGACAGGATGATTTTCCTCAGGTGTATCTGATCTCAATGCAGACATTGCAAACGTCCTTGTTCAATGAGAGTGTATTTCGTTCCGTAGCTCCCATCAAAGTGTCTAGCAGACATCTGCCTGCAACGCATACACACTTCCGAGAGTTGGGCTTATGGACTGTCCCTCCCACATCCTGCCTGCACGTACACCGCGCTCCTAACAGGCCTACCACTGATGCGTGACTGAAGTGTTGTGAGAGGTAAGTGGAAAGTCCCGGCCCACAAGACTAGGGCATCCAAGCTCAATCCATCGATTTCCTAGCATTTCCTGTGTGAGCCAGGTGTTACATCCTAAGTGTCATACGAGAGAAGGTAGCTGAACGCCTTGTCCAGAAGCAACTTACTTCGGAGAGATGAGCTCACCCTCAGTCCCTAACAGTTGCACACTGCCTGCAGAATGAGTTTCCAACATCTGCACCACAGCCGTTTGTCAGAGCCTTGAGAGACGCAAGTGGAATAAGCAGACCTGGAGGGTGTCTCCAGCTGCAGTGCAGTGGTATTCTGGGTACCTCCTGGCTTAGAACACTGTTACGTTCTCAGTGCCTGAGGAACGCAGCTAGTTCAAACTGGCTTGTAGGCGTGCTTCCTTGTGCGAGCTGAGTTCAGGCAGGACCCTCCCGCATTCT
>NW_024570999.1:0-18254 GCF_018345385.1 Vulpes lagopus | reverse complement strand
GCCGCCCCCCCCCCTTGTCCACAGGTGCATCTCCCAGGCACATTGCATCGGACAATCAGCCCCATGGCCCACCCCCAACCCCGCACAGACCACTCCTGACAATGTAAACCCTTTTTCTACATTTAGAAAAGAAAAAAAAAGAAAAAAAAGATGGGCAGCAATGTCTTTGCCCTTTGGGGCCTTTGGGATCTTTTTTAATTTGCCCTGAGGCGAGGGAAAAAAAAGGGCAAAATACTATTGGGGACTTCATCAAATTGAAAAGCATCCGCAAAGTGAAGGAACAACAACAGCTAAAAGGCAACAACAAAATGAGAGGAGATATCTTAAAAAAACCCACACCAGAAAGAGTTAGTATCCAAAATATAAAAAGCAAATATAAATCTCACACCTAAAGACAAATTATCCAACGGGCAGATGGGCAGAAGACATGAATGGACTTTGTCTCTGACAGGACATCCAGAGGCTCCCCCAACACACGGAAAGACCTCAGCGTCACCCCATCACGGGGAAAATGCAAACCAAACACATGAGATGTCACCTGCCCAGCCATCAGAATGGCTAAAATCAAAAAAACACAAAAACAACGGGTTTTGGGGTGAGGCTATGGGGGAAGGGGGGAGCCCCTTCAACCCGGTGGGCATGTAAAACAGGTCGCACGTGGAAAACAGTGTGGAGGGTCCTCAAAAGTTAAAAATAGGTACCCTACGATTCCAAAATTGCCAGCTAGGTATTTACCCCGAGGATAAAAAATTTGTTTTGTAGATCGAAGAGGACCGCAGCCCACTGTTTTGTAGCGGGCGTTATCAACATAGAAAAAAATGTCCCTTTAAAAGCCCAGATGTCCATCACAGTTAATTTGGGCGAGACGTGTGGAAATATACACATTTACGACATCACTCGGTCTCAAAGGATGAAATAAAAGCCTTTTTAAAGACGGGGGAAGAAGTGGAAAGGACTTAGGCTAAAATAACCCTATTCAGTCAGAGAAAGACAGTTCCCAAAAAATACCATACAATTGCATTCACATTGAATTTTAAGAAACCAAAAAAAGGGGGGCGGAGGGGGTGATAGAGAAGGAAACAAAAAGAAACACACTTTTAAACCCAACAAAAAAAAAAACAATAAATTCCAAGGGGTGAGGGGGATGGGGAATCAGGGGATGGGATTTGTGGAGGGCACTGTGAACGTACCAGGCGTTGTATCCAAAGGGTTTTTATTTCCCCATGTGGTAGACCTGAAACTATATCATACTGTGTTTACAAACAGGTTCAAGTAAAACTCTAAATAATAAAGGTTTTATTGATGAAATATGTGCGCACCCAAAAGATAAAATCAGAAAGAACTGAAACCAAAATAAAGAGTATTTAGAGCCACAAGTCCTCCTTTTCTCAGCTCAGGAAGCCTGCCCTGTCTTTCTGACCCCAAACAGAAGCCCGGATTTTGAGCTCTGGGGGGCCAAATGATTGGTGGGGGGCCCGGCTTCTTTTACCCAAACCTCAATAGAGTGCATAAAACTAAACTGCCCAAGATACTACGAGTCAGTGCAGGCACATGCCAACCTCAAACTCTAACCATACACAGCAAAACCCTAAACCCTCCTTAAGCCTTATGTTAACTACCTTTAAAAAGACCTTTCACTATCCCAAAAACAACACAAACCCCAAAACTGAAACACATTTACGGGAAACTTCCTGCCCAACCCCCCACCCTAACTCCCAACCCTAAAACCCTTTAATTAAGTACTCAATGTATTCCTAATCTTAGATTCCCAATCTTACCCTAACCTAACCCTCTAATATATGCTATCTCATACCCCAAAAAGTTCCCTTAAAACCCTTTTCCTAAACGCTCTAAGCCACTCCCTAACCCTATTTTTTCCCTTTCCCCTTTCCAAAAAACCCTCCTGACCCTGACCCTGACTAACCCCCCCATAACCCCTAAATAAACACTAACCAACCTACCCCAAACCCCTATCCTATCCGAACCCTTGTCCTAACCCTAAACCTAGCCCCAAAATTAACCCTAACCCCTAACCTTAACCCCAACCCTACTCACACCCTAACCCCTAACCCTAACTGCAAACCTAAGCCAACCCTAACTCTAACCAAAACCCTAACCCCAACTCCTAACCTCCTGCCCTAATCCCTAAAGCTAAACCCTAACCCTAACTCTAAACCCTGTCCCTAACCCTAAACCCTTTTGCCTAACCCCTAACCCCCATCCTAACTCCTAACCACTGACCTTACAATTATCCCTAAACCCTAACCTCTAATCCGTAACCATAAGCATAAACACTAACACTAACATCTACGAAACCTAACCAACCAACTGTCCCCCCTCCCTGACCCTACCATTCATTCTACCCTTTTCACTTACCCTGTGGTTCTGAGGAGTCCCTTCTGATGTGGACGTGACCCCAACGGCGCCTCCAGAGTCCTCTGGGGGGTCCTGAGGAAGCCGGGCTGCCTGTGAGTGCAGATGCGGCCTCACGTTTTCCCATGAGTCATAGTCAGTGGGGTCCTGTGGACACCGGGTCCCCTGTCACGGTGGACTAGGTCTCACTTTCCTCTGGAAGTCTCACAGCAGGTCCTCAGGAGGCTGGAGGCTCCTGTCAGCCTGGACATGGCCCCACGTCCCCCCGGAAACTCACCGCGGGTCCTGAGGAGGCTGTAGACTCCTATCAGCATGGGCGCAGCCCCATATGTCCCAAAGCCAAAGTGCAGGTCCTGAGGAGGACGGGGGTCCTGTCAGTGTTGACGTGGCCCCACATTTTCCTCAAGCCTCACCATAAGACCTGAGGAGGCTGGGGGCTCCTGTCGGCATGGACGTGGCCCCAAATCTTCCCAAACCTTCACAGTGGGTCCTGAGGAATTTCAGCGTCTGGTTGTGTGGATGTGGCCCCACGTCCTCCCAAAAACGTCACTCGGGGGGGGGGTGTCTCTGAGGAAGCCGGGGTTCCTGTCACCGTGGATGGGGCCCCCCAGGTTCCAGAAGCCTCAACTTATGTCTGAGGGGCCTGGGAGCTCCTGCCAGAGTGGACGCGGCACCACATCTTCTGAACCCTCCCCGCGGGTCCTGAGGCGGCCCAGGGGCTCCTGTCTGCGTGGATGTTGGCCCACATCTTCCTGAAGCCTACCGCGGGTCCTGAGGAGACCGGGGCTCCTGACAGCGTGAACGTGGCCCAATGTCCTCCTGAAAGCCTCACTGGGGTCTGAGGAGGCTGCGGCTCATCAGCGTGGTATGCGACCCCCCCTCCTCCTCAGGCCTCCCCAGCACAGGCTGGCTCTGTTAGTGCAAGAGGACGAGGCTTACTGCGCATGTGCGACCTTGGTTGGGTCTGGGGTCGGGCGCCCCCTGCGGGACGCTTAGGCACTGCAAAAAGGCCGTGCAGGAGGTGGTGTCCCGGCGCCCGGGGCCACACCTGCCTCCTTCCAGGCTCCAGCTGGGGCCCTGTGAGCTTCGGAAACGTCTCACTGAAACGGAGCCCAACACCCGGCTTTCTCAGAAATACTTAAGGACGATGAATTGGAGCCCACAGGATGCAAAATGAAATGTGGACCAGACTTTACCACGTCCTACCAAACCCACTCAACCCTCTTCCACTGTGGGCAGGACCGCGGGCTGGTGCAGCCACCCTGGAAACAGTGTGGAGGCTCCTCAGGAAGTTACAAATAGAGCCGCCCTGCACCAGCAGGTGCTCGGCCTGGAGCTCACTCCGAAGATACAGATGCAGTGAGACCTCCGGACAACTGCACCCCAATGTCCACAGCAGGCGGGTCCACAGTAGCCACACTGTGAGAGGAGCCTCGGTGCCTTCAGGACAGATGATGGATAAAGAGGATGGGAGATAGATGATGGTAATAGATGATAGATAGATAGATGATAGGAATGTTACTCAGCTATCAAAGAGAAGGAAATCTTGCCATTTGCAATGATGTGGATAGAAGTAGAGGGATCATGTTAAGTGAAATCAGTCAGTCAGGAAAGAAAATGACCGTATAGGTGTCATTCATAGGTGAAATTAAAGAAGCAAAGCAGATGGACATCTGTGAAGGGAAGGAAAAACAAATAAGATGAAAACAGAGATGGAGGAAAAAGAGACTCAATCACAGGAAACAAACTGAGGGTCCGCTGGAGGGGAGGGAAGTGGAGGGACAGGGTAAATGGTAGATGGGCATGAAGGAGGGCACGTGATGTCATGAGCACTTTTGTTATCTCCAACTGGTGAATCCCTGAAGTCTATCTCTGAAAGTATAATACACTATACTGTTAATTAATTGGGTTTTAAATTTAATTAAGTTTAAAAAAATCAGTTGACTGTATCAGAGTGCATTTTCTTCCAGGCTCTCTATTCTGCTCCTTCAGCAATGCCAGAACCACACTCCCTGTGGGTTTGGTTTGTTTAAGTAGGCTCCATGCCTCGTCCACAGCCCAGCACAGGCCTAGTACTTATGACCCCAAGATCAAGACCAGGGGTAGGTCAGAGTCAGATGCTTAACCAACGGAGCCAGCCAGGGGCCCAAGAACCACACTCTTTATCCTGTGTCTCTGTGACATCGTTTGAAATAAGAAAGTGCTGCGTCCAGCTCTGTCCTGCTTCTCCAACACTGATTTGCTGTCCAGGGTCATTTGTGGGGGCGGACAAATGTTAGGAGTGCTTTTTCTATTCTAAAATCGGCCACCATGATTTGATAGGCATACATTGGGAACTGCTGGGTGGCTTCTGGAAATGTGGACATTTAACAAGATGAAGGCTCCGACCCCACGAGCCCAGGAAGTCCTCCCAAAGTCTTGTAATTTTCAGTGTACAAGTCTTGCAGTCCCTTGGTTCAGTCTAATTATTTGTTTTTTGGATGCTCCTGATAAGGGAGTCATGTCCCTGAATTTCCTTCCTGAGTGCTCATTGTCGGGACACAGCAAGGCTACTGATCTCTGTTCATTTTGTGTCCCACAACTTTAAGGAATTCACTCATTAGTTCTAACAGTTTTTGGGTGGAGTCTGTCGGGGTTTCCTGTTTCTAATACCACATCTTCAGCAAATAGGGACAGTGTGATGTCCCCCTTCCAGGTGTGGAACCTTTTCTGTTTCCTGTCTGTTGACTACGATAGGACTTCCAGTGCTGAGAGGGGGACTTCCTTGGCTTGTTCCTGCTCTTAGGGGAGACGATTTCAAGTTTTCACCCTTGAGGATGATGTCAGCTACGGGCCTTCCTACACGGCCTTTATTCTGTTGATATACGTTTCCTCAAAACCCACTATGCCGAAAAAAAAAATAAATAAAAAACCCACTATCCTTTTTTTTAAAATAATAAATTTATTTTTTATTGCTGTTCACTTTGTCAACATACAGAATAACACCCAGTGCTCATCCCGTCAAGTGCCCCTCTCAGTGCCCGTCACCCATTCACCCCCACCCCCCGCCGTCCTCCCCTTCCACCACCCCTAGTTCATTTCCCAGAGTTAGGAGTCTTTATGTTCTGTTTCCCTTTCTGATATTTCCCACACATTTCTTCTCCCTTCCCTTATATTCCCCTTTACTACCCACTATGCTTTTTATGTTGTATTTTGTCAAATGCTTTTTCTGCAACTCTTGAGAGGATCGTATGCCTTTGTCCTTTCTCTTGTTTTGGTTTTTAAGATTTATTTATTTACCCATGAGAGTCATTTATTCCAGGTGAGGCCAGAAGCAGACCACAGGAACCAGGTCCAGGAAAGCCCCATATGGGAATCAGAGCCACCAGATCCAGGTGAGACCCAGGTGGGGACCACAGTCACAAGGTCCAGGTGAGGCCCAGGTGGCAACAAGATTCACCAAGTCCAGGTGAGACCCAGGTGGGGACCACAGTCACAAGGTCCAGGTGAGGAACAGGTAAGGACCAGATTCACCAGGTCCAAGTGAAGCCCGGGGGGGGGACCAGAGTCAAAAGGTAAGGGTGAGGTCCAGAGGGGGACCAGAGTAACCAGTTTAGTTTCAGGCCCAGAGTGGGACCAGAGGTCCCCAGTCAAAGTGAGGCCCAGGTGTGGAATAGAGTATCCAGGTCGCAATGATGCCTATGTGAGGACCAGAGTCACTAGGGCCATGCAAGGCCCAATGGGGATCAGAATCACCAGGTCCTGGAGAGGCATAGAAGGAGACCACCGTCACCAGTATCAGGTGAGCCCCATGTGGGAATCAGAGCCACTATATCCAGCTGAGTCCCAGGTCCATGTGAGGCCCACGTGAGGACCAGAATCATCAGGTCGAATTGAGGCATAGCTGGGGACAAGAGTCACCAGGTCTAGGTGACGCCTAGGTGGGGACGAGATTCACCAGGTCTGAGTTAGGTCAAAGTGGGGACGAGAGTCACCAGGCCCAGGTGAGGCCAAACTGAGGACCAGAGTCACCAGATCCAGGTGAGGTCCATGTTGGAAAGAGAGTCACCAGGTCCAGGAGAGGTCCAGGTGGGGACCAGAGTCACCAGGTCCAGATGAGGCCCAGGTGAGGACCAGACTCACCAGGCACACGTGAGGCCCAGGTGGGGACCAGAATCACCAGGTATAGGGGAGGCCCTTGAAAGAACCAGAGTCAACAGTTCAAGGTGAGGCGCAGGTGGCAACCAGAGTCAGAAGGTCCAAATCAGGCCAAAGTGGGGTTCACAGTCACCAGGTCAGGGTGAGACCCAGAGGGGGACCAGAGTCACCTGGTCCAGGTGAGGCTCAGTTGTGGAACACAGTAACCGGGTCCCAATTATGCCCAGTTGAGGACCAGAGTTAACAGGGCCAGGTGAGGCCCAGATGGGGATCAGAGTCACCAGGTCCAAGTGAGGCCCAGGTGGGGACCACAGTCACCAGATCCAGGGTAGTCTCAGGTGCAGACCAGAATCACCAGGTCCAGGTGGGGCCCAGGTAAGGACCAGAGTTACCAGGTCGAAGTGAGTCCCAGGTGGGGAACACAATAACCATGTTCCAATGATGCCCATCTCAGGACCAGAGTCACCAGGTCCACTTGAGGACCAAGTGGGGACCAGATTCACCAGGTCCAGGGGAGGCCCAGGTGGATACCAGAGTTACCAGTTAAAGGTGAGTCCAGAAGGACAGCACGGTCACCAGGTCTAGGTGTGGTCCATGTGAGAACCAGATCACCAGGTACAGGTGAGGCCCAGGTGGGAACCAGAATCAGCAGGTCCAGGTAAGGCCAAGGTGGGGACCACAGTCACCAGGTCCAGGTGAAACCAAGCTGAGGACCAGAATCACCAAATCCAGGTGAGGCCCGGGGGTAGGGGAACTGGAGTCACCAGGCACAGGAGAGGCTACAAGAACAGCAGGGACACCAGGTCCACGTGTGGTTCATGTGGAAACCAGAGTCACCAGGTCCAGGTGAAGCCCAGGCGAGGACCAAATTAAATGTTCCAGAGTCTCACTTGGGAAACAGACTAAACATATCCTGATGATGCCCAGGTGAGTACAAGAGTCACCAGGTCCAGGTGAGGTGCACGTGAGGACCAGAGTCACCAGGTCCAGGTGATACCCAGGAGGGGACCAGATTCACCAGGTCCAGGTAAGGCCCAGGTGGAACTCATCACCTGGTCTGGGTGAGACACAGGTGGGGACAAAAGTCATAAGACCAGTTGAGGCCCAGGTGGGAACATAGTTACCAGGTCCAGGTGAGGCCAAACAAAGTACCAGAGGCACAAGACCAGCTGAGGCCCAGTTGGGGACTGGAGTGACCAAGTATAGGTTAGGTTAGAAGGACACCACAGTCATAAAAACACAGCTAGTTGAAAACTGGCTTCTAGGGATGCTTCCTTGTGAGAGCTGAGCTCAGGGCAGGACCTGCCCACATCCTGGCTACCTGCAGACATACCTCCTATCATCCTTAAGTGAGGTGCTGGAAGAGGTTGTGTGAAAAGCATGTGGAAGTGTCTGGCCTGTACTCAAGTGAATCTGAATTCAATACAGGGATTTCCAACAGCCTTGTTCAATGAGAGTCATGCTAGTTTCTATCTCCCCTGTAGGAGTGGCAAGCAAACATGTACCTACAAGGCATTCACATTTCTGAGAGTTGAGCTTATGGCCTGTCCCTCCCACATCCTGACTGCCTGTACGGTTCGCTTCCACAGGATTTCGTTCTACGAAGAACAGGAGCAGAGAGAGAACCAAGTGACTTGCTTGTCACTTTCACACCTCCCGGAGAGCTTCATCCACAGCCTGCATACACCTTACACTGCTGCTACATTGTCACGGCCTTAAGAACGCAGCTACTGGAAAGATGCACTGAGGCATGCTTCCCTTGAGATATGAGTTCAAGGCAGGACCCCACCGCATCATGACTGCCTGTAGACGTAGCTGCCAACATCCTCATTTTAGGAGCAGGGAGAGGTTGTCAGAAATGCATGTGGAAGCACAGGGCTGTACTCACGTGTATGTGAGTTGAATACAGCGATTGCCAACGTCCCTGTTCAATTAGAGTGTAGCTAGGTTCTAACTCCCCTGTATGAGTGGGGGCAGACATCTGCCTCCCAGGCATACACGCTCCTGAGAGTTTAGCTTATGGCCTGTCCCTCCCACATCCTGCCTGCAGGTACACCTCGCTCCTAACAGGCCTAGGCTCGATGCGGGACTGAAGTGTTGTGAGAGGTAAGTGGAAAGTCCCGGCCCACAAGACTAGTGCCTCCATGCTCAATCCAGCGATTTCCTAGTAATTCCTATGTTAGCCAGGTGCTACATCCTAAATTCCATACGAGAGAAGCTAGCTGGACGCTTATTCCCAAGGCAACTTACTTCTAGGAGTTGAGCTCACCCTCAGTCCCTCACAGTTGCACACTGTCTGCAGAATGAGTTTCGAATGTCTGCACCACAGCCTTTTGTCACAAGCTTGTGAGACGCAAGTGGAATAAGCAGACCTGGAGGGTGTCTCCAACTGCAGTGGAGTGGTATTCTTGGTACCTCCTGGCTTAGAGTACTGCTACGATATCACTGCCCTAAGAACGCAGCTAGTTGAAACCTGGCTTGTAGGCATGCTTTCTTGTGCGAGCTGAGGTTAGGGCAGGACCCTCCCGCATCCTTACTGCCGGTAGACATAGTTCCCAGCATCCTTATGTTAGGCGCCGGAAGAGCTTATGTGAAAAGCATGTGGAAGTGACAGGATTCTCCTCAAGTGAATCTGATCTCAATACAGACATTGCAAACGTCCAATGAGAGTGTAGCTCGGTCCTAGGTCCCATCAAAGTGTCTAACAGACATCTGCCTGCAAAGGCAGACACAATTGTGAGAGGTGAGCTTATGGAGTGTCCCTCCCACATCCTGTCTGCAGGTACACCCCGCTCCTAACAGACCTAGCCCCGATGCGTGCCTGAAGTGTTGTGAGAGGTAAGTGGAACGTCCCGGCCCACAAGACTAGTGCCTCCAAGCTCAATCCAGCGAATTCCTAGTATATCCTCTGTATGCCAGGTGCTACATCCTAAGTGCCATACTAGAGAAGCTAGCTGAATGCCTTGTCCGAGAGCAAATTACTTCGGAGAGTTGAGCTCACCCTCAGTCCCTCACAGTTGCACACTGCCTGCAGAAAGAGTTTCCAACATCTGCACCAGAGGCGTTTGTCAGAGGCTTGTGAGACGCAAGTGGAATAAGCAGACCTGAAGGGTGTCTCCAGCTGCAGTGGAGTGGTATTCTGGGTACCTCCTGGCTTAGAACACTGTTACGTTCTCAGTGCCCTAATAACTCAGCTAGTTGAAAGCTGGCTTGTAGGCATGCTTCCTTGTGCGAGCTGAGGTCAGGGCAGGACCCTCCGGAATCCTGACTGCCTATAGACATAGGTCCCAGCATCCTTCGGTTAGGCGCAGGAAGACGTTGTGTGAAAAGCATGTGGAAGTGACAGGACTCTACTAAAGTGAATCTGAGTCCAATACAGAGCATTGCAAACGTCCTTGTTCAATGAGAGTGTATCTCGTTCCTAGCACCCATCAAAAAGTGTCTTCCCGACATCTGCCTGCAAAGGATACACGCTTCCGAGAGTTGAGCTTATGGACTGTCCCTCCCACATCTTCCTGCAGGTACAACGCGGTCCTAATATGCCTAGCCCCGATGCGTGACTGAAGTGTTGGGAGAGGTAAGTGGAAACTCCCGGCCCACAAGACTAGTGCATCCAAGCTCAATCCAGCGCATTCCTACTATTTCCTGTGTGAGCCAAGTGCTGCATCCTAAGTGCCATACGAGAGAAGCTAGCTGAACGACTTTTACAATAGCAACTTACTTCGGAGAGTTGAGCTCACCCTCAGTCCCTCACAGTTGCAAACTGCCTGCGAAAAGAGTTTCCATCATCTGCACCAGAGCCGTTTGTCAGAGGCTTGTGAGACGCAAGTAGAATAAGCAGACCTGGATGGTGTCTCCAGCTGCAGTGGAGTGGTATTCTGGGAACCTCCTGGCATAGAATACTGCTAAGTTCTCATGCCCTAGTTACACAGCTAGTTGAAAGCTGGCTTGTAGGCATGCTTCGTTGTGCGAGCTGAGGTCAGAGCAGGACCCTCCCGCATCCTGACTGCCCGTAGACATAGGTCCCAGCATCCTCATGTTAGGCGCCAGAAGAGGTTGTGTAAAGCATGTGGAAGTGACAGGATTCTCCTCAAGTGTATCTGATCTCAATACAGACATTGCAACGTCCTTGTTCAATGAGAGTGTAGCTCGGTCCTAGCACCCATCAATAAGTGTCGTCCAGATATCTGCCAGCAAAGCATACACACTTCCGAGAGTTGAGCTTATGGACTGTCCCTCCCACATCCTGCCTGCCGGTACACCGCGCTCCTAACAGGCCTGGCCCTGATGCGTGCCTGAAGTGTTGTGAGAGGTAAGTGGACACTCCCGGCCAACAAGACTACTGCATCCAAGCTCAATCTAGCGGTTTCCTTGTATTTCCTGTGTGAGCCAGGTGCTACATACTAACTGCCATACGAGAGAAGCTAGCTGAACGCCTTGTCCAAAAGCAAGTGACTTCGGAGAGTTGAGCTCACCCTCAGTCCCTCACAGTTGCAAACTGCCTGCAAAAAGAGTTTCCAACATCTACACCAGAGCCGTTTGTCAGAGGCTTGTGAGACGCAAGTAGAATAAGCAGACCTGAATGGTGTCTCCAGCTGCAGTGGAGTGGTATTCTGGATACCTCTTGGCTTAGAACACTGTTACCTTCTCTGTGCCCTAGGAACGCAAGTAGTTGAAAGCTGGCTTGTAGGCATGCTTCCTTGTGCGAGCTGAGTTCAGGGCAGGACCCTCCCGAATCCTGACTGCCCGTAGACATAGGTCCCAGCATCCTTATGTTAGGTGATAGAAGAGGTTGTGTGAAAAGCACATGGAAGTGACAGGACCCTCCTCAAGTGTATCTGATCTCAATACAGACATTGCAAACGTCCTTGTTCAATGAGAGTGTAGCTCGGTCCTAGCACCCATTAATAAGTGTCTTCCAGACATCTGCCTGCAAAGCATACACACTTCCGAGAGTTGAGCTTATGGACTGTCTCTCCCACATCCTGCCTGCAGGTACACCGCGCTCCTAAGGGGCCAAGCCCCGATGCGTGCCTGAAGTGTGGTGAGAGGTAAGTGGAAAGTCCCAGCCCACAAGACTAGTGCATCCAATCTCTATCTAGCAGTTTCCTAGATTTCCTTTGTAAGCCAGGTGCTACATCCTAATTTCCATACGAGAGAAGCAAGCTGAACGCCTTGTCCAAAAGCAATTTACTTCGGAGAGTTGAGCTGACCCTCAGTGCCTCACAGTTGCACACTGCCTGCAAAACGAGTTTCCAACATCCGCACCAGAGCCGTTTCTCAGAGGCTTCTGAGACACAAGTGGAATAAGCAGACCTGGCTGGGGTCTTCAGATGTAGTGAAGTGGTATTCTGGGTACCACCTGGCTTAGAGTACTGCTACGTTTTCAGTGCCCTAAGAATGCAGCTAGTTGAAAGCTGGCTTGTAGGCATGCTTCCTTGTGCGAGCTGAGGTGAGGGCAGGACCCTCCCGCATCCTGACTGCACGTCGACATAGGTCCCACCATCCTTATGTTAGGTGCCGGAATGGGTTGTGGAAAAGCAAGTGGAAGGGACAGGACTCTGCTCAAGTGAATCTGAGTCCAATACAGACATTGCAAATGTCCTTGTTCAATGAGAGTGTAGCTCGGTCCTAGCACCCATCAATAAGTGTCTTCCCGACATCTGCCTGCAAAGCATACACGCTTCCGAGAGTTGAGCTTATGGACTGTCCCTCCCACATCCTGCCTGCAGGTACACCGCGCTCCTAACTGGCATAGCCCCGATGCGTGACTGATGTGTTGTGAGAGGTAAGTGGAAACTCCCGGCCCACAAGACTAGTGCATCCAAGCACAATCCAGCGAATTCCTAGTATTTCCTGTGTGAGCCAAGTGCTGCATCCTAAGTGCCATACGAGAGAAGCTAGCTGAACACCTTGTCCAAAAGCAACTTACTTCGGGGTGTTGAGCTCACCCTCAGTCCCTCACAGTTGCACACTGCCTGCAGAAAGTGTTTCCAACATCTGCACTACAGCGGTTTGTCAGAGGCTTGTGAGACGCAAGTGGAATAAGCAGACCTGGAGGGTGTCTCCAGCTGCAGGGGAGTGGTATTCTGGGTACCTCCTGGCTTAGAACACTGTTACGTTCTCAGTGCCCGAGGAACGCAGCTAGTTGAAAGTTGGCTTGTAGGCGTGCTTCCTTGTGGGAGCTGAGGTGAGCGCAGGACCCTCCCGCATCCTGACTGCACGTCAACATAGGTCCCAGCATCCTTATGTTAGTCGCTGGAAGAGGTTGTGTGAAAAGCATGCGGAAGTGACAGGACTGTGCTCAAGTGAATCTGAGTCCAATACAGACATTGCAAACGTCCTTGTTCAATGAGAGTGTAGCACGGTCCTAGCACCCATCAATAAGTGTCTTCCCGACATCTGCCTGCAAAGCATACACACTTCCGAGAGTTGAGCTTATGGACTGTCCCTCCCACATCCTGCCTGCTGGTACACCGCGCTCCTAACAAGCCTAGCCCCGATGCGTGCCTGAAGTGTTGTGAGGGATAAGTGGAAAGTCCAGGCCCACAACACTAGTGCATCAAAGCTCAATCTAGCGGTTTTTTAGTATTTCCTGTGTGAGCCAGGTGGTACATCCTAAGTGCCATACGAGAGAAGCTAGCTGAACGCCTTGTCCAAAGGCAACTTTCTTCGGAGGGTTGAGCTGACCCTCAGTCCCTCACAGTTGCACACTGCCTGCAGAAAAATTTTCCAACATCTGCACCAGAGCCGTTTGTCAGAGGCTTGTGAGACACAAGTGGAATAAGCAGACCTGGAGGGTGTCTCCAGCAGCAGTGGAGTGGTATTCTGGGAACCTCCTGGCTTAGAATACTGCTACGTTCTCAGTTCCCTAAGAACGCAGCTAGATGAAAATGGTTTGAAGGCATGCTTCCTTGTGCGAGCTGTGGTCAGGGCAGGGCCCTCCCGCATCCTGACTGCACGTCGACTTACTTCCCAGAATCCTTATGTTAGGCGCCGGAAGAGGTTGTGTGTAAAGCATGTGGAAGTGCCAGGACTCTGCTCAAGTGAATCTGATTCCAATACAGACATTGCAAACGTCCTTGTTCAATGAGAGTGTAGCTCGGTCCTAGCACCCTTCAAAAAGTGTCTTCCAGACATCTGCCTGCAAAGCATACACACTTCCGAGAGTTGAGCTTATGGACTGTCCCTCCCACATCCTGCCTGCAGGTACACCCCGCTCCTAATATGCCTATCCCCGATGCGTGCCTGAAGTGTTGTGAGAGGTAAGTGGAAACTCCCGGCCCACAAGACTAGTGCATCCAAGCTCAATCCAGCGAATTCCTAGTGTTTCCTGTGTGAGCCAGGTGCTGCCTCCTAAGTGCCATACGAGAGAAGCTAGCTGAACGCCTTGTCCAAAAGCAACTTACTTCGGAGAGTTGAGCTCACCCTCAGTCCCTCACAGTTGCACACTGCCTGCAGAAAGAGTTTCCAACATCTGCACCAGAGCCGTTTGTCAGAGGCTTGTGAGACGCAAGTGGAATAAGCAGACCTGGAGGGTGTCTCCAGCTGAAGTGCAGTGGTATTCTGGGTACTTCGTGGCTTAGAGAACTGCTACCTTCTCAGTGCCTAGGAATGCAGCTAGTTGAAAGCGGGCTTGTAGGCATGCTTCCTTGTGAGAGCTGAGGTCAGGGCAGGACCGTGCCGCATCCTGACTGCCCGTAGATGTAGGTCCCAGCATCCTTATGTTAGGCGCCAGAAGAGGTTGTGAGAAAGCATGTGGAAGTGACAGGACTGCTCAAGTGAATCTGAGTCCAATACAGACATTGCAAACGTCCTTGTTCAATGAGAGTGTAGCTCGGTCCTAGCACCCATTAATAAGTGTCTTCCAGACATCTGCCTGCAAAGCATACACACTTCCGAGAGTTGAGCTTATGGACGGTCTCTCCCACATCCTGCCTGCAGGTACACCGAGCTCCTAAGGGGCCAAGCCCTGATTTGTGCCTGAAGTGTGGTGAGAGGTAAGTGGAAAGTCCCGGCCCACAAGACTAGTGCATCCAATCTCTATCTAGCAGTTTCCTAGATTTCCTTTGTAAGCCAGGTGCTACATCCTAAGTTCCATACGAGAGAAGCAAGCTGAACGCCTTGTCCAAAAGCAATTTACTTCGGAGAGTTGAGCTGACCCTCAATGCCTCACAGTTGCACACTGCCTGCAGAAAGAGTTTCCAACATCTGCACCAGAGCCGTATCTCAGAGGCTTCTGAGACGCAAGTGGAATAAGCAGACCTGGATGGGGTCTTCAGCTGTAGTGAAGTGGTATTCTGGGTACCACCTGGCATAGAGTACTGCTACGTTCTCAGTGCCCTAAGAATGCAGCTAGTTGAAAGCTGGCTTGTAGGCATGCTTCCTTGTGCGAGCTGAGGTGAGGGCAGGACTCTCCCGCATCCTGACTGCACGTCGACATAGGTCCCACCATCCTTATGTTAGGTGCCAGAATGGGTGGTGGAAAAGCAAGTGGAAGGGACAGGACACTACTCAAGTGAATCTGAGTCCAATACAGACATTGCAAATGTCCTTGTTCAATGAGAGTGTAGCTCGGTCCTAGCACCCATCAATAAGTGTCTTCCCGACATCTGCCTGCAAAGCATACACGCTTCCGAGAGTTGAGCTTATGGACTGTCCCTCCCACATCCTGCCTGCAGGTACACCGCGCTCCTAACTGGCATAGCCCCGATGCGTGACTGAAGTGTTGTGAGAGGTAAGTGGAAACTCCCGGGCCACAAGACTAGTGCATCCAAGCTCAATCCAGCGAATTCCTAGTATTTCCTGTGTGAGCCAAGTGCTGCATCCTAAGTGCCATACGAGAGAAGCTAGCTGAACGCCTTGTCCAAAAGCAACTTACTTCGGGGAGTTGAGCTCACCCTCAGTCCCTCACAGTTGCACACTGCCTGCAGAAAGAGTTTCCAACATCTGCACCAGAGCCGTTTCTCAGAGGCTTCTGAGACGCAAGTGGAATAAGCAGACCTGGATGGGGTCTCCAGCTGTAGTGAAGTGGTATTCTGGGTACCTCCTGGCTTAGAGTACTGCTACGTTCTCAGTGCCCTAAGAACGCAGCTAGTTGAAAGCTGGCTTGTAGGCATGCTTCCTTGTGCGAGCTGAGGTGAGGGCAGGACCCTCCCGCATCCTGACTGCACGTCCAGTTACTTCCCAGAATCCTTATGTTAGGCGCTGGAAGAGGTTGTGTGTAAAGCATGTGGAAGTGCCAGGACTCTGCGCAAGTGAATCAGAGTCCAATACAGACATTTCAAACGTCCTTGTTCAATGAGAGTTTAGCTCGGTCCTAGCACCCTTCAAAAAGTGTCTTCCAGACATCTGCCTGCAAAGCATACACACTTCCGAGAGTTGAGCTTATGGACTGTCCCTCCCACATCCTGCCTGCAGGTACACCCCGCTCCTAATACGCCTATCCCCGATGCGTGCCTGAAGTGTTGTGAGAGGTAAGTGGAAACTCCCGGCCCACAAGACTAGTGCATCCAAGCTCAATCCAGCGAATTCCTAGTGTTTCCTGTGTGAGCCAGGTGCTGCATCCTAAGTGCCATACGAGAGAAGCTAGCTGAACGCCTTTTCCAATAGCAACTTACTTCGGAGAGTTGAGCTCACCCTCAGGCCCTCACAGTTGCACACTGCCTGCAGAAAGAGTTTCCAACATCTGCACCAGAGCCGTTTGTCAGAGGCTTGTGAGAAGCAAGTGGAATAAGCAGACCTGGAGGGTGTCTCAAGCTGCAGTGGAGTGGTATTCTGGGTACCTCCTGGCTTAGAACACTGTTACGTTCTCAGTGCCCGAGGAACGCAGCTAGTTGAAAGCTGGCTTTAGGCGTGCTTCCTTGTGTGAGCTGAGTTCAGGGAAGGAGCCTCCCGCATCCTGACTGCCCGTAGAGGTAGGTCCCAGCATCCTTATGTTAGGTGCCGGAAGAGGTTGTGTGAAGAGCATGTGGAAGTGACAGGATTCTCCTCAGGTTTATCTGACCTCAATACAGACATTGCAAACGTCCTTGTTCAATGAGAGTGTAGCTCGGTCCTAGCTCCCATCAAAGTGTCTAGTAGACATCTGCCTGCAAAGCATACAGACTTCCGAGATTTGGGCTTATGGACTGTCCCTCCCACATCCTGCCTGCACGTACACCGCGCTCCTAACAGGCCTAGCCCCGATGCGTGCCTGAAGTGTTGTGAGAGGTAAGTGGAAAGTCCCGGCCCACAAGACTAGTGCATCCAATCTCAACCCAGCGATTTCCTAGTATTTCCTGTGTGAGCCAGGTGCGACATCCTAAGTGCCATTCGAGAGAAGCTAGCTGAACGCCTTGTCCGAAAGCAACTTACTTCGGAGAGTTGAGCTCACCCTCAGTCCCTCACAGTTGCACACTGCCTGCAGAAAGAGTTTCCAACATCTGCACCACAGCCGTTTGTCAGAGGCTTGTGAGACGCAAGTGGAATAAGCAGACGTGGAGGGTGACTCCAGCTGCAGTGGAGTGGTATTCTGGGTACCTCCTGGCTTAGAACACTGTTAGGTTCTCAGTGCCCGAGGAACGCAGCTAGTTGAAAGCTGGCTTGTAGGCGTGCTTCCTTGTGCGAGCTGAGTTCAGGGCAGGACCCTGCCGCATTCTGACTGCCCATAGACGTAGTTCACAGCATCCATATGTTAGGTACCGGAAGAGGTTGTGTGAAGAGCATGTGGAAGTGACAGGATTCTCCTCAAGTGTATCTGATCTCAATGCAGACATTGCAAAGGTCCTTGTTCAATGAGAGTGTAGCTCGGTCCTAGCTCCCATCAAAAGTCTAGCAGACATCTGCCTGCAACGCATACACACTTCCGAGAGTTGAGGCTTATGGACTGTCCCTCCCACATCTGCCTGCACGTACACCGCGTCCTAACAGGCCTAGCCCCGATGCGTGCCTGAAGTGTTGTGAGAGGTAAGTGGAAAGTCCGGCCCACAAGACTAGTGCATCCAATCTCAAACCAGCGATTTCCTAGTATTTCCTGTGTGAGCCAGGTGCTACATCCTAAGTGCCATACGAGAGAAGCTAGCTGAACGCCTTGTCCAAAAGCAACTTACTTGGGAGAGTTGAGCTCACCCTCAGTCCCTCACAGTTGCACACTGCCTGCAGAAAGAGTTTCCAACATCTGCACCACAGCCGTTTGTCAGAGGCTTGTGAGACGCAAGTGGAATAAGCAGACCTGGAGGGTGTCTCCAGCTGCAGTGGAGTGGTATTCTGAGTACCGTCTGGCGTAGAACACTGTTACGTTCTCAGTGCCCGAGGAACGCAGCTAGTAGAAAGCTGGCTTGTAGGCGTGTTTCCTTGTGCGAGCTGAGTTCAGGGCAGGACCCTCCCGCATTCTGAATGCCCGTGGACGTAGGTACCAGCATCCGTTAGTTAGGTGCCGGAAGAGGTTGTGAAAGAGCATGTGGAAGTGACAGGATTCTCTCAAGTGTATCTGATCTCATTACAGACATTGCAAAGGTCCTTTGTTTCAATGGCGTGTAGCTCGGTCCTAGCTCCCAGCAAAGTGTCTAGCAGGGATCTGCCTACAAAGCATACACACTTCCGAGAGTTGGGCTTATGGACTGTCCCTCCCACATCCTGCCAGCACGTACACCGCACTCCTAACAGGCCTACCCCCGATGCGTGCCTGAAGTGTTGTGAGAGGTAAGTGGAAAGTCCCGGAACAAAAGACTAGTGCATCCAAGCTCAACCCAGCGATTTCCTAG
>NW_024570998.1:0-12892 GCF_018345385.1 Vulpes lagopus | reverse complement strand
CAACCCAGCGATTTCCTAGTATTCCTGTGTGAGTCAGGTGCGACATCCTAAGTGCCATACGAGAGAAGCTAGCTGAACGCCTTGTCCGAAAGCAACTTACTTCGGAGAGTTGAGCTGACCCTCAGTCCCTCACAGTTGCACACTGCCTGCAGAAAGAGTTTCCAACATCTGCACCACAGCCGTTTGTCAGAGGCTTGTGAGACGCAAGTGGAATAAGCAGACCTGGAGGGTGTCTCCAGCTGCAGTGGAGTGGTATTCTGGGTACCTCCTGGGTTAGAACACTGTTACGTTCTCAGTGCCCGAGGAACGCAGCTAGTTGAAAGCTGGCTTGTAGGCGTGCTTCCTTGTGCGAGCTGAGTTCAGGGCCGGAACCTCCCGTATTCTGACTGCCCGTAGACGTAGGTCCCAGCATCCTTATGTTAGGTGCCGGAAGAGGTTGTGTGAAGAGCATGTGGAAGTGACAGGATTCTCCTCAGGTGTATCTGATCTCAATGCAGACATTGCAAACGTCCTTGTTCAATGAGAGTGTAGCTCGGTCCTAGCTCCCATCAAAGTGTCTAGCAGACATCTGCCTGCAAAGCATACACACTTCCGAGAGTTGGGCTTATGGACTGTCCCTCCCACATCCTGCCTGCACGTACACCGCGCTCCTAACAGGCCTAGCCCCGATGCGTGCCTGAAGTGTTGTGAGAGGTAAGTGGAAAGTCCCGGCCCACAAGACTAGTGCATCCAAGCTCAACCCAGCGATTTCCTAGTATTTCCTGTGTGAGCCAGGTGCGACATCCTAAGTGCCATACGAGAGAAGCTAGCTGAACGCCTTGTCCGAAAGCAACTTACTTCGGAGAGTTGAGCTCACCCTCAGTCCCTCACAGTTGCACACTGCCTGCAGAAAGAGTTTCCAACATCTGCACCACAGCCGTTTGTCAGAGGCTTGTGAGACGCAAGTGGAATAAGCAGACCTGGAGGGTGTCTCCAGCTGCAGTGGAGTGGTATTCTGGGTACCTCCTGGCTTAGAACACTGTTACGTTCTCAGTGCCCGAGGAACGCAGCTAGTTGAAAGCTGGCTTGTAGGCGTGCTTCCTTGTGCGAGCTGAGTTCAGGGCAGGACCCTCCCGCATTCTGACTGCCCGTAGACGTAGGTCCCAGCATCCTTATGTTAGGTGCCGGAAGAGGTTGTGTGAAGAGCATGTGGAAGTGACAGGATTCTCCTCAGGTGTATCTGATCTCAATGCAGACATTGCAAACGTCCTTGTTCAATGAGAGTGTAGCTCGGTCCTAGCTCCCATCAAAGTGTCTAGCAGACATCTGCCTGCAAAGCATACACACTTCCGAGAGTTGGGCTTATGGACTGTCCCTCCCACATCCTGCCTGCACGTACACCGCGCTCCTAACAGGCCTAGCCCCGATGCGTGCCTGAAGTGTTGTGAGAGGTAAGTGGAAAGTCCCGGCCCACAAGACTAGTGCATCCAAGCTCAACCCAGCGATTTCCTAGTATTTCCTGTGTGAGCCAGGTGCGACATCCTAAGTGCCATACGAGAGAAGCTAGCTGAACGCCTTGTCCGAAAGCAACTTACTTCGGAGAGTTGAGCTCACCCTCAGTCCCTCACAGTTGCACACTGCCTGCAGAAAGAGTTTCCAACATCTGCACCACAGCCGTTTGTCAGAGGCTTGTGAGACGCAAGTGGAATAAGCAGACCTGGAGGGTGTCTCCAGCTGCAGTGGAGTGGTATTCTGGGTACCTCCTGGCTTAGAACACTGTTACGTTCTCAGTGCCCGAGGAACGCAGCTAGTTGAAAGCTGGCTTGTAGGCGTGCTTCCTTGTGCGAGCTGAGTTCAGGGCAGGACCCTCCCGCATTCTGACTGCCCGTAGACGTAGGTCCCAGCATCCTTATGTTAGGTGCCGGAAGAGGTTGTGTGAAGAGCATGTGGAAGTGACAGGATTCTCCTCAGGTGTATCTGATCTCAATGCAGACATTGCAAACGTCCTTGTTCAATGAGAGTGTAGCTCGGTCCTAGCTCCCATCAAAGTGTCTAGCAGACATCTGCCTGCAAAGCATACACACTTCCGAGAGTTGGGCTTATGGACTGTCCCTCCCACATCCTGCCTGCACGTACACCGCGCTCCTAACAGGCCTAGCCCCGATGCGTGCCTGAAGTGTTGTGAGAGGTAAGTGGAAAGTCCCGGCCCACAAGACTAGTGCATCCAAGCTCAACCCAGCGATTTCCTAGTATTTCCTGTGTGAGCCAGGTGCGACATCCTAAGTGCCATACGAGAGAAGCTAGCTGAACGCCTTGTCCGAAAGCAACTTACTTCGGAGAGTTGAGCTCACCCTCAGTCCCTCACAGTTGCACACTGCCTGCAGAAAGAGTTTCCAACATCTGCACCACAGCCGTTTGTCAGAGGCTTGTGAGACGCAAGTGGAATAAGCAGACCTGGAGGGTGTCTCCAGCTGCAGTGGAGTGGTATTCTGGGTACCTCCTGGCTTAGAACACTGTTACGTTCTCAGTGCCCGAGGAACGCAGCTAGTTGAAAGCTGGCTTGTAGGCGTGCTTCCTTGTGCGAGCTGAGTTCAGGGCAGGACCCTCCCGCATTCTGACTGCCCGTAGACGTAGGTCCCAGCATCCTTATGTTAGGTGCCGGAAGAGGTTGTGTGAAGAGCATGTGGAAGTGACAGGATTCTCCTCAGGTGTATCTGATCTCAATGCAGACATTGCAAACGTCCTTGTTCAATGAGAGTGTAGCTCGGTCCTAGCTCCCATCAAAGTGTCTAGCAGACATCTGCCTGCAAAGCATACACACTTCCGAGAGTTGGGCTTATGGACTGTCCCTCCCACATCCTGCCTGCACGTACACCGCGCTCCTAACAGGCCTAGCCCCGATGCGTGCCTGAAGTGTTGTGAGAGGTAAGTGGAAAGTCCCGGCCCACAAGACTAGTGCATCCAAGCTCAACCCAGCGATTTCCTAGTATTTCCTGTGTGAGCCAGGTGCGACATCCTAAGTGCCATACGAGAGAAGCTAGCTGAACGCCTTGTCCGAAAGCAACTTACTTCGGAGAGTTGAGCTCACCCTCAGTCCCTCACAGTTGCACACTGCCTGCAGAAAGAGTTTCCAACATCTGCACCACAGCCGTTTGTCAGAGGCTTGTGAGACGCAAGTGGAATAAGCAGACCTGGAGGGTGTCTCCAGCTGCAGTGGAGTGGTATTCTGGGTACCTCCTGGCTTAGAACACTGTTACGTTCTCAGTGCCCGAGGAACGCAGCTAGTTGAAAGCTGGCTTGTAGGCGTGCTTCCTTGTGCGAGCTGAGTTCAGGGCAGGACCCTCCCGCATTCTGACTGCCCGTAGACGTAGGTCCCAGCATCCTTATGTTAGGTGCCGGAAGAGGTTGTGTGAAGAGCATGTGGAAGTGACAGGATTCTCCTCAGGTGTATCTGATCTCAATGCAGACATTGCAAACGTCCTTGTTCAATGAGAGTGTAGCTCGGTCCTAGCTCCCATCAAAGTGTCTAGCAGACATCTGCCTGCAAAGCATACACACTTCCGAGAGTTGGGCTTATGGACTGTCCCTCCCACATCCTGCCTGCACGTACACCGCGCTCCTAACAGGCCTAGCCCCGATGCGTGCCTGAAGTGTTGTGAGAGGTAAGTGGAAAGTCCCGGCCCACAAGACTAGTGCATCCAAGCTCAACCCAGCGATTTCCTAGTATTTCCTGTGTGAGCCAGGTGCGACATCCTAAGTGCCATACGAGAGAAGCTAGCTGAACGCCTTGTCCGAAAGCAACTTACTTCGGAGAGTTGAGCTCACCCTCAGTCCCTCACAGTTGCACACTGCCTGCAGAAAGAGTTTCCAACATCTGCACCACAGCCGTTTGTCAGAGGCTTGTGAGACGCAAGTGGAATAAGCAGACCTGGAGGGTGTCTCCAGCTGCAGTGGAGTGGTATTCTGGGTACCTCCTGGCTTAGAACACTGTTACGTTCTCAGTGCCCGAGGAACGCAGCTAGTTGAAAGCTGGCTTGTAGGCGTGCTTCCTTGTGCGAGCTGAGTTCAGGGCAGGACCCTCCCGCATTCTGACTGCCCGTAGACGTAGGTCCCAGCATCCTTATGTTAGGTGCCGGAAGAGGTTGTGTGAAGAGCATGTGGAAGTGACAGGATTCTCCTCAGGTGTATCTGATCTCAATGCAGACATTGCAAACGTCCTTGTTCAATGAGAGTGTAGCTCGGTCCTAGCTCCCATCAAAGTGTCTAGCAGACATCTGCCTGCAAAGCATACACACTTCCGAGAGTTGGGCTTATGGACTGTCCCTCCCACATCCTGCCTGCACGTACACCGCGCTCCTAACAGGCCTAGCCCCGATGCGTGCCTGAAGTGTTGTGAGAGGTAAGTGGAAAGTCCCGGCCCACAAGACTAGTGCATCCAAGCTCAACCCAGCGATTTCCTAGTATTTCCTGTGTGAGCCAGGTGCGACATCCTAAGTGCCATACGAGAGAAGCTAGCTGAACGCCTTGTCCGAAAGCAACTTACTT
Source organism: Vulpes lagopus (assembly GCF_018345385.1). Classification (NCBI taxonomy): domain Eukaryota; kingdom Metazoa; phylum Chordata; class Mammalia; order Carnivora; family Canidae; genus Vulpes; species Vulpes lagopus. The sequence goes on along the minus strand of NW_024570998.1, from coordinate 8,368 downwards.
CGGAGAGTTGAGCTCACCCTCAGTCCCTCACAGTTGCACACTGCCTGCAGAAAGAGTTTCCAACATCTGCACCACAGCCGTTTGTCAGAGGCTTGTGAGACGCAAGTGGAATAAGCAGACCTGGAGGGTGTCTCCAGCTGCAGTGGAGTGGTATTCTGGGTACCTCCTGGCTTAGAACACTGTTACGTTCTCAGTGCCCGAGGAACGCAGCTAGTTGAAAGCTGGCTTGTAGGCGTGCTTCCTTGTGCGAGCTGAGTTCAGGGCAGGACCCTCCCGCATTCTGACTGCCCGTAGACGTAGGTCCCAGCATCCTTATGTTAGGTGCCGGAAGAGGTTGTGTGAAGAGCATGTGGAAGTGACAGGATTCTCCTCAGGTGTATCTGATCTCAATGCAGACATTGCAAACGTCCTTGTTCAATGAGAGTGTAGCTCGGTCCTAGCTCCCATCAAAGTGTCTAGCAGACATCTGCCTGCAAAGCATACACACTTCCGAGAGTTGGGCTTATGGACTGTCCCTCCCACATCCTGCCTGCACGTACACCGCGCTCCTAACAGGCCTAGCCCCGATGCGTGCCTGAAGTGTTGTGAGAGGTAAGTGGAAAGTCCCGGCCCACAAGACTAGTGCATCCAAGCTCAACCCAGCGATTTCCTAGTATTTCCTGTGTGAGCCAGGTGCGACATCCTAAGTGCCATACGAGAGAAGCTAGCTGAACGCCTTGTCCGAAAGCAACTTACTTCGGAGAGTTGAGCTCACCCTCAGTCCCTCACAGTTGCACACTGCCTGCAGAAAGAGTTTCCAACATCTGCACCACAGCCGTTTGTCAGAGGCTTGTGAGACGCAAGTGGAATAAGCAGACCTGGAGGGTGTCTCCAGCTGCAGTGGAGTGGTATTCTGGGTACCTCCTGGCTTAGAACACTGTTACGTTCTCAGTGCCCGAGGAACGCAGCTAGTTGAAAGCTGGCTTGTAGGCGTGCTTCCTTGTGCGAGCTGAGTTCAGGGCAGGACCCTCCCGCATTCTGACTGCCCGTAGACGTAGGTCCCAGCATCCTTATGTTAGGTGCCGGAAGAGGTTGTGTGAAGAGCATGTGGAAGTGACAGGATTCTCCTCAGGTGTATCTGATCTCAATGCAGACATTGCAAACGTCCTTGTTCAATGAGAGTGTAGCTCGGTCCTAGCTCCCATCAAAGTGTCTAGCAGACATCTGCCTGCAAAGCATACACACTTCCGAGAGTTGGGCTTATGGACTGTCCCTCCCACATCCTGCCTGCACGTACACCGCGCTCCTAACAGGCCTAGCCCCGATGCGTGCCTGAAGTGTTGTGAGAGGTAAGTGGAAAGTCCCGGCCCACAAGACTAGTGCATCCAAGCTCAACCCAGCGATTTCCTAGTATTTCCTGTGTGAGCCAGGTGCGACATCCTAAGTGCCATACGAGAGAAGCTAGCTGAACGCCTTGTCCGAAAGCAACTTACTTCGGAGAGTTGAGCTCACCCTCAGTCCCTCACAGTTGCACACTGCCTGCAGAAAGAGTTTCCAACATCTGCACCACAGCCGTTTGTCAGAGGCTTGTGAGACGCAAGTGGAATAAGCAGACCTGGAGGGTGTCTCCAGCTGCAGTGGAGTGGTATTCTGGGTACCTCCTGGCTTAGAACACTGTTACGTTCTCAGTGCCCGAGGAACGCAGCTAGTTGAAAGCTGGCTTGTAGGCGTGCTTCCTTGTGCGAGCTGAGTTCAGGGCAGGACCCTCCCGCATTCTGACTGCCCGTAGACGTAGGTCCCAGCATCCTTATGTTAGGTGCCGGAAGAGGTTGTGTGAAGAGCATGTGGAAGTGACAGGATTCTCCTCAGGTGTATCTGATCTCAATGCAGACATTGCAAACGTCCTTGTTCAATGAGAGTGTAGCTCGGTCCTAGCTCCCATCAAAGTGTCTAGCAGACATCTGCCTGCAAAGCATACACACTTCCGAGAGTTGGGCTTATGGACTGTCCCTCCCACATCCTGCCTGCACGTACACCGCGCTCCTAACAGGCCTAGCCCCGATGCGTGCCTGAAGTGTTGTGAGAGGTAAGTGGAAAGTCCCGGCCCACAAGACTAGTGCATCCAAGCTCAACCCAGCGATTTCCTAGTATTTCCTGTGTGAGCCAGGTGCGACATCCTAAGTGCCATACGAGAGAAGCTAGCTGAACGCCTTGTCCGAAAGCAACTTACTTCGGAGAGTTGAGCTCACCCTCAGTCCCTCACAGTTGCACACTGCCTGCAGAAAGAGTTTCCAACATCTGCACCACAGCCGTTTGTCAGAGGCTTGTGAGACGCAAGTGGAATAAGCAGACCTGGAGGGTGTCTCCAGCTGCAGTGGAGTGGTATTCTGGGTACCTCCTGGCTTAGAACACTGTTACGTTCTCAGTGCCCGAGGAACGCAGCTAGTTGAAAGCTGGCTTGTAGGCGTGCTTCCTTGTGCGAGCTGAGTTCAGGGCAGGACCCTCCCGCATTCTGACTGCCCGTAGACGTAGGTCCCAGCATCCTTATGTTAGGTGCCGGAAGAGGTTGTGTGAAGAGCATGTGGAAGTGACAGGATTCTCCTCAGGTGTATCTGATCTCAATGCAGACATTGCAAACGTCCTTGTTCAATGAGAGTGTAGCTCGGTCCTAGCTCCCATCAAAGTGTCTAGCAGACATCTGCCTGCAAAGCATACACACTTCCGAGAGTTGGGCTTATGGACTGTCCCTCCCACATCCTGCCTGCACGTACACCGCGCTCCTAACAGGCCTAGCCCCGATGCGTGCCTGAAGTGTTGTGAGAGGTAAGTGGAAAGTCCCGGCCCACAAGACTAGTGCATCCAAGCTCAACCCAGCGATTTCCTAGTATTTCCTGTGTGAGCCAGGTGCTACATCCTAAGTGCCATACGAGAGAAGCTAGCTGAACGCCTTGTCCGAAAGCAACTTACTTCGGAGAGTTGAGCTCACCCTCAGTCCCTCACAGTTGCACACTGCCTGCAGAAAGAGTTTCCAACATCTGCACCACAGCCGTTTGTCAGAGGCTTGTGAGACGCAAGTGGAATAAGCAGACCTGGAGGGTGTCTCCAGCTGCAGTGGAGTGGTATTCTGGGTACCTCCTGGCTTAGAACACTGTTACGTTCTCAGTGCCCGAGGAACGCAGCTAGTTGAAAGCTGGCTTGTAGGCGTGCTTCCTTGTGCGAGCTGAGTTCAGGGCAGGACCCTCCCGCATTCTGACTGCCCGTAGACGTAGGTCCCAGCATCCTTATGTTAGGTGCCGGAAGAGGTTGTGTGAAGAGCATGTGGAAGTGACAGGATTCTCCTCAGGTGTATCTGATCTCAATGCAGACATTGCAAACGTCCTTGTTCAATGAGAGTGTAGCTCGGTCCTAGCTCCCATCAAAGTGTCTAGCAGACATCTGCCTGCAAAGCATACACACTTCCGAGAGTTGGGCTTATGGACTGTCCCTCCCACATCCTGCCTGCACGTACACCGCGCTCCTAACAGGCCTAGCCCCGATGCGTGCCTGAAGTGTTGTGAGAGGTAAGTGGAAAGTCCCGGCCCACAAGACTAGTGCATCCAAGCTCAACCCAGCGATTTCCTAGTATTTCCTGTGTGAGCCAGGTGCGACATCCTAAGTGCCATACGAGAGAAGCTAGCTGAACGCCTTGTCCGAAAGCAACTTACTTCGGAGAGTTGAGCTCACCCTCAGTCCCTCACAGTTGCACACTGCCTGCAGAAAGAGTTTCCAACATCTGCACCACAGCCGTTTGTCAGAGGCTTGTGAGACGCAAGTGGAATAAGCAGACCTGGAGGGTGTCTCCAGCTGCAGTGGAGTGGTATTCTGGGTACCTCCTGGCTTAGAACACTGTTACGTTCTCAGTGCCCGAGGAACGCAGCTAGTTGAAAGCTGGCTTGTAGGCGTGCTTCCTTGTGCGAGCTGAGTTCAGGGCAGGACCCTCCCGCATTCTGACTGCCCGTAGACGTAGGTCCCAGCATCCTTATGTTAGGTGCCGGAAGAGGTTGTGTGAAGAGCATGTGGAAGTGACAGGATTCTCCTCAGGTGTATCTGATCTCAATGCAGACATTGCAAACGTCCTTGTTCAATGAGAGTGTAGCTCGGTCCTAGCTCCCATCAAAGTGTCTAGCAGACATCTGCCTGCAAAGCATACACACTTCCGAGAGTTGGGCTTATGGACTGTCCCTCCCACATCCTGCCTGCACGTACACCGCGCTCCTAACAGGCCTAGCCCCGATGCGTGCCTGAAGTGTTGTGAGAGGTAAGTGGAAAGTCCCGGCCCACAAGACTAGTGCATCCAAGCTCAACCCAGCGATTTCCTAGTATTTCCTGTGTGAGCCAGGTGCTACATCCTAAGTGCCATACGAGAGAAGCTAGCTGAACGCCTTGTCCGAAAGCAACTTACTTCGGAGAGTTGAGCTCACCCTCAGTCCCTCACAGTTGCACACTGCCTGCAGAAAGAGTTTCCAACATCTGCACCACAGCCGTTTGTCAGAGGCTTGTGAGACGCAAGTGGAATAAGCAGACCTGGAGGGTGTCTCCAGCTGCAGTGGAGTGGTATTCTGGGTACCTCCTGGCTTAGAACACTGTTACGTTCTCAGTGCCCGAGGAACGCAGCTAGTTGAAAGCTGGCTTGTAGGCGTGCTTCCTTGTGCGAGCTGAGTTCAGGGCAGGACCCTCCCGCATTCTGACTGCCCGTAGACGTAGGTCCCAGCATCCTTATGTTAGGTGCCGGAAGAGGTTGTGTGAAGAGCATGTGGAAGTGACAGGATTCTCCTCAGGTGTATCTGATCTCAATGCAGACATTGCAAACGTCCTTGTTCAATGAGAGTGTAGCTCGGTCCTAGCTCCCATCAAAGTGTCTAGCAGACATCTGCCTGCAAAGCATACACACTTCCGAGAGTTGGGCTTATGGACTGTCCCTCCCACATCCTGCCTGCACGTACACCGCGCTCCTAACAGGCCTAGCCCCGATGCGTGCCTGAAGTGTTGTGAGAGGTAAGTGGAAAGTCCCGGCCCACAAGACTAGTGCATCCAAGCTCAACCCAGCGATTTCCTAGTATTTCCTGTGTGAGCCAGGTGCGACATCCTAAGTGCCATACGAGAGAAGCTAGCTGAACGCCTTGTCCGAAAGCAACTTACTTCGGAGAGTTGAGCTCACCCTCAGTCCCTCACAGTTGCACACTGCCTGCAGAAAGAGTTTCCAACATCTGCACCACAGCCGTTTGTCAGAGGCTTGTGAGACGCAAGTGGAATAAGCAGACCTGGAGGGTGTCTCCAGCTGCAGTGGAGTGGTATTCTGGGTACCTCCTGGCTTAGAACACTGTTACGTTCTCAGTGCCCGAGGAACGCAGCTAGTTGAAAGCTGGCTTGTAGGCGTGCTTCCTTGTGCGAGCTGAGTTCAGGGCAGGACCCTCCCGCATTCTGACTGCCCGTAGACGTAGGTCCCAGCATCCTTATGTTAGGTGCCGGAAGAGGTTGTGTGAAGAGCATGTGGAAGTGACAGGATTCTCCTCAGGTGTATCTGATCTCAATGCAGACATTGCAAACGTCCTTGTTCAATGAGAGTGTAGCTCGGTCCTAGCTCCCATCAAAGTGTCTAGCAGACATCTGCCTGCAAAGCATACACACTTCCGAGAGTTGGGCTTATGGACTGTCCCTCCCACATCCTGCCTGCACGTACACCGCGCTCCTAACAGGCCTAGCCCCGATGCGTGCCTGAAGTGTTGTGAGAGGTAAGTGGAAAGTCCCGGCCCACAAGACTAGTGCATCCAAGCTCAACCCAGCGATTTCCTAGTATTTCCTGTGTGAGCCAGGTGCGACATCCTAAGTGCCATACGAGAGAAGCTAGCTGAACGCCTTGTCCGAAAGCAACTTACTTCGGAGAGTTGAGCTCACCCTCAGTCCCTCACAGTTGCACACTGCCTGCAGAAAGAGTTTCCAACATCTGCACCACAGCCGTTTGTCAGAGGCTTGTGAGACGCAAGTGGAATAAGCAGACCTGGAGGGTGTCTCCAGCTGCAGTGGAGTGGTATTCTGGGTACCTCCTGGCTTAGAACACTGTTACGTTCTCAGTGCCCGAGGAACGCAGCTAGTTGAAAGCTGGCTTGTAGGCGTGCTTCCTTGTGCGAGCTGAGTTCAGGGCAGGACCCTCCCGCATTCTGACTGCCCGTAGACGTAGGTCCCAGCATCCTTATGTTAGGTGCCGGAAGAGGTTGTGTGAAGAGCATGTGGAAGTGACAGGATTCTCCTCAGGTGTATCTGATCTCAATGCAGACATTGCAAACGTCCTTGTTCAATGAGAGTGTAGCTCGGTCCTAGCTCCCATCAAAGTGTCTAGCAGACATCTGCCTGCAAAGCATACACACTTCCGAGAGTTGGGCTTATGGACTGTCCCTCCCACATCCTGCCTGCACGTACACCGCGCTCCTAACAGGCCTAGCCCCGATGCGTGCCTGAAGTGTTGTGAGAGGTAAGTGGAAAGTCCCGGCCCACAAGACTAGTGCATCCAAGCTCAACCCAGCGATTTCCTAGTATTTCCTGTGTGAGCCAGGTGCTACATCCTAAGTGCCATACGAGAGAAGCTAGCTGAACGCCTTGTCCGAAAGCAACTTACTTCGGAGAGTTGAGCTCACCCTCAGTCCCTCACAGTTGCACACTGCCTGCAGAAAGAGTTTCCAACATCTGCACCACAGCCGTTTGTCAGAGGCTTGTGAGACGCAAGTGGAATAAGCAGACCTGGAGGGTGTCTCCAGCTGCAGTGGAGTGGTATTCTGGGTACCTCCTGGCTTAGAACACTGTTACGTTCTCAGTGCCCGAGGAACGCAGCTAGTTGAAAGCTGGCTTGTAGGCGTGCTTCCTTGTGCGAGCTGAGTTCAGGGCAGGACCCTCCCGCATTCTGACTGCCCGTAGACGTAGGTCCCAGCATCCTTATGTTAGGTGCCGGAAGAGGTTGTGTGAAGAGCATGTGGAAGTGACAGGATTCTCCTCAGGTGTATCTGATCTCAATGCAGACATTGCAAACGTCCTTGTTCAATGAGAGTGTAGCTCGGTCCTAGCTCCCATCAAAGTGTCTAGCAGACATCTGCCTGCAACGCATACACACTTCCGAGAGTTGGGCTTATGGACTGTCCCTCCCACATCCTGCCTGCACGTACACCGCGCTCCTAACAGGCCTAGCCCCGATGCGTGCCTGAAGTGTTGTGAGAGGTAAGTGGAAAGTCCCGGCCCACAAGACTAGTGCATCCAAGCTCAACCCAGCGATTTCCTAGTATTTCCTGTGTGAGCCAGGTGCGACATCCTAAGTGCCATACGAGAGAAGCTAGCTGAACGCCTTGTCCGAAAGCAACTTACTTCGGAGAGTTGAGCTCACCCTCAGTCCCTCACAGTTGCACACTGCCTGCAGAAAGAGTTTCCAACATCTGCACCACAGCCGTTTGTCAGAGGCTTGTGAGACGCAAGTGGAATAAGCAGACCTGGAGGGTGTCTCCAGCTGCAGTGGAGTGGTATTCTGGGTACCTCCTGGCTTAGAACACTGTTACGTTCTCAGTGCCCGAGGAACGCAGCTAGTTGAAAGCTGGCTTGTAGGCGTGCTTCCTTGTGCGAGCTGAGTTCAGGGCAGGACCCTCCCGCATTCTGACTGCCCGTAGACGTAGGTCCCAGCATCCTTATGTTAGGTGCCGGAAGAGGTTGTGTGAAGAGCATGTGGAAGTGACAGGATTCTCCTCAGGTGTATCTGATCTCAATGCAGACATTGCAAACGTCCTTGTTCAATGAGAGTGTAGCTCGGTCCTAGCTCCCATCAAAGTGTCTAGCAGACATCTGCCTGCAAAGCATACACACTTCCGAGAGTTGGGCTTATGGACTGTCCCTCCCACATCCAGCCTGCAAGTACACCACGCTCCTAACAGGCCTAGCCCCGATGCGTGCCTGAAGTGTTGTGAGAGGTAAGTGGAAAGTCCCGGCCCACAAGACTAGTGCATCCAAGCTCAACCCAGCGATTTCCTAGTATTTCCTGTGTGAGCCAGATGCGGCATCCTAAGTGCCATACGAGAGAAGCTAGCTGAACGCCTTGTCCGAAAGCAACTTACTTCGGAGAGTTGAGCTCACCCTCAGTCCCTCACAGTTGCACACTGCCTGCAGAAAGAGTTTCCAACATCTGCACCACAGCCGTTTCTCAGAGGCTTGTGAGTCGCAAGGGGAATAAGCAGACCTGGAGGGTGTCTCCAGCTGCCGTGGAGTGGTATTCTGGGTACCTCCTGGCTTAGAACACTGTTAGGTTCTCAGTGCCCTGAGGAACGCCGCTAGTTGAAGGCTGGCTTGTAGGCGTGCTTCCTTGTGTGAGCTGAGTTCA